>NC_081423.1:85064992-85209992 GCF_949786415.1 Peromyscus eremicus
TGTCCCAAGTACTGGGATTAAAAGCGTGTGCCATCGCCACCCAGCTGATGTGTGTGTAATTTTTAGAAGACTTCATTAGTGAGCTGAAATTCAAATGTAACTGGGTGTCTTGTCTCTCATCTGGTATCTTGTCTCTTATATCTCAAGGGTGTCTACACGTACCCACACATCTACTCCAGGCCAATTCTCTTACAGCACCTAGTCCCACTACAGTGTGAACCTTGGCCGACCTGGCCCCAACACCTTTAATTCATCCATGCCAAGTGGTTCCCCCTGCTGTCCAGCTCCTGACTACTCAGAAGACCCGGCTTCAAGTGGCCACTTGCTGCTTAAAGGCAATAAAGTCCACATCCAGTACCATGTCTGTCCCTGCCACATATGTCCCCAGGATGAGCATGATGGGAAGTTATCCCAGCACTTAGGAAGCTGAGCAGAAATTCAAGGCAAGCCTGGACTAGCAAGAGATCCTGACTCAACAAAACATGGACTGGAGAGACGGCTCTGCAGTTAAGAGCACTTGTTGCTCTTATAGAGGGACTGGGCTCAGTTCCTAGCATCTACATGGGATACATTATTATCCATAACTCTAGTTCCAGGGGATCCTGTGACCTCTTCAGATCTCCATGGGCACAGGTATTCAAGTGGTACATGCATATACATACATGCAGGCAAAACACTAATACACATAAATCTTTTGTCTGCTTTTTGAGACAGGGTTTCTCTGTGTAACCACCCTGGCTGTCCTGGAACTTGCTCTGTAGACCAGGCTGGTCTCAAACTCACAGAGATCTGCCTGTCTCTGCTTCCCAAGTGCTGGAATTAAAGGCGTGAGCCACCACTGCCTGGCCATACACATAAATCTTCAAAAAAATTAAAATTAAAGAACAGGCTGAGCAGTGGTGGCTCACTCCTTTAATCCCAGAACTCAGGAGGTAGAGGCAGGTAGAGTTTGAGGCCAGCCTGGTCTATAGAGCTAGTTCCAGGATAGCCAGGGCTAGAGAGAGAAACCCTGTTTCAAAAACAAATTACATAAAAAAAACAAACAAAAACAAAAAGTGACGGCTTAGCAGGTAAAGGCATTTGCCCCAAGCCTGATGAACTGTGTTGTTCCCTGGTCCATGACCTTCGCATGTGCTGTGTACACCCATGGACATACACACAGCACCCTCCCTGCTGAAAAAACCAAATAAAGCTAATAAAGATAAAACAGGAAAGGTAGGCTGGAGATGTTCCGTGGATAGTGCTGCCCATGCGACGTGAGGTCCCGAGTGCAGACCCCAGCCTGCAGGTAAATACAAGAGAACCTATGGCAGCTCAACGGTAACCCCCGGTGCTCTGGAGGCAGGCAAGATCTCCGAAAGGAGCTAGACAGCTAGGACTAGTGAGTTCTGGGTTCAAGTTAGAGAACCTACCTTAATACATAAGATGTGAACAACTGAGGAAGACATTAGGCATCCACTCTGGCCTTCACGTGTGCATGCAAGTACACATGTACACACACTACACACAATTAAAAACAAATAAACAAAAATCCAACACAACACCCACCCCTAAGCAGACCCCTGGAACCAAAGGCTCTAACTGGCCCAGACGCTGTAAATCCAGGTCTATTTCGGGAGTCTTGCTTACTTTCACTTCCTAGCAGGAATGTGCAGACAGTCTGGACAGCCTGCACTTACTGTGTCCAGGCCTTCTCAGGCGGAGTGACTTCAGGCACTCCAGTCCTGACACTGGCCTCTCCACAGAGGCCAAGACCTGCCACTGCTCTAAGAGCACCTGGGTACAGGATCTAAGGTGGCCCCTGCCTGCTGGAGAGAGGCCACAGCTGCAACGTGCCTCAGAAAGATGGGCCAGGCCAGAGCTGCTCCTTGTCAGTGTGCTTTAACGTTCCTGGCACAAAGATAACATCTCACTTTCACAAGACTTCACATGCTAAAAATAACAAATTTTAAAAGCTATCCAGTTCTGTATCATTTCCCCCCATGGTCAGGTCTCATTCAGGTCACTGGCCATGCGCTGACTCGTTATGAACAGTTGCTTGGTTCTGCCTTGCCTCGGGTTCAGGACTGCCAGCCTCCCTGGGCCCCCGGGGACAGCAGAGCAGATCAAGACACTTGTTTGCCCGAGGTTCAATGAGGGAATCCAGTCAGTTTTTCCTCCAGACACTAGCAGTGGGCTGGCTTCCTGCGGTTTTCTTTCACAGCTCCTTAATCTAGTTTAAAGTTGGCGTAGTGTGTCAAGGGCAGGGCAAGGAAAGGCTGTCCCATTTCCTCAGGACCGAGGGACCAGAGGAAGTCACCTGACGATGGACCTTCCCAGGATCTCTTCCCTGGCTTTCCAACCATGTTGCTTCCTACGTCTCACTTCTAAGACACTGTTCAGTCCAGGCTGGAGAAATTTCTAGGTAATAACACTGACTCACCAAGGGGTGAGATTTTTCTCATGGGTCTCATCATGGTCACAAACCATGAAGTCCTGAATCTACACTTGGTCTGAAAATTTAGGCTTAATTAATTGGGGATGGCACTCTTCCGTGTACCCTCTACCCGGTTTCCAAAGTCACTTTGTGTTTCTTTACTTTCACCCAGACCAGTCTGAGCCCTGTAAAGTCCTCCCCTTCAGGCACCCATGGATCACTCTCAGCTCAGATGAATCTCATTATGGCAGGTCCAAACCTCTGCAACGGAGATTTTGAGCATCTCTCTCCCCCTTTCACTATGGCCCACGCTGCAAAGTACTTTGTCCCATTACTTATAGCTCTCAAGCCATAACGTAATAATCTGCTAGAGAATTTTGGTGGTGGTATGGACTTACTTATTGCATGTAAATTATACTAGAATTAAAAAGGTTTAGACTAAGCATGATGACATGCACCTATAATCCCAGCTACTCAGCAGGCTGAGGCAGGGTAACTTCAAGTTTGAGGCCAGGCACTGTGGGCAACTAAGTGAGAATGTGTCTCAAAATTAAATAAATACACAGGGATAGGTGTGAAAGTCAGTGGTGAAAAACTTACCATGTTTGAGGCCCTGGGTTCAATCTTTTTTAGAAACACTGGGGGGGGGGGGAGGTAAACCTGGGGACAAAATGCATCCTAGCATGACTACAACCCTGAGTTCTAGCCTCAGCACTAAGAACAAACCACTTACTTTAAAACAAAACCAACCATCCAGAGAACTGATTATTCTGACTGTAGAGGACTGAAATAGGCCTAAGAAATCTGTATTTAACAGGTGATCGAATAGCTACATTTTTGCTGGGGGTGGGGACACAAAACACCACGGACACAAGGTCTGCTAAAGCTGTCCCTCAGAACCACCTCCCCTCCTTGGAAAAGAGCAAAGAACACCAGATGAGGCACCGGGCAACTCTCCCAGGGGTGTGGATTCTGTTCTCAGCTGCCTCCAGTTCCACCTTCCTCCTGCACCCATAAACACGAAAAATACCGGGAAGAGGGAGATGGCTCAGCGGGTGAAGGGCTTGCTGGGTGAGCAGGACTTGTGTATAGATCCCAACACACCCCCAAAAAGCTGGGTGCGGCTCGTATCTGTGACCTCAGTGTTGGATGACAGAGACAGGTAGATCCTGGGGACTCACTGGCCTGTCCAGTCAAAACTAAAAATCCAGGTTCAGTAAGAGACCCCGTCACAAAAAGTAACAGAGAAGTAATTGAGAAAGACATTTGACATTGACCAATAACCTCTACATGTAGGGTCACATACATGCATATGAACACAGCATGCTCATACACAAAGTGCATTCTCATATGTAAACCTTTTAAATCTTGAAAACGGTTTTAAACTCAGGTTCACTGTGACACCACTACCTTCTCTAGGTGTCCATCTCTCATCTGACAGCAAATCTACCCAAGATGCACTTTCAAAGGAGTGCTCCAACAGCTTTCAATGGCTCACAAGTTTACTACCATATATGGTCGGCTGACTAGTTTACAGTCTGTGCTGCTGAGGTCGGGGCCCTGTACGACCAGTCAACTCTCCTGTGTCCGCTTTCAGGAAACCAAGAGTATTGGAGATTGATGCTCCCCTCTCACCCTCCCCTCCACAGGAAGATTAGCGCTCTGCCTCCTCCTCTTACAAAGATGTCCGTGAATCAAAGGGATCCAAAGATGGAGTCTGTCCACAGCTCCTGAGCTTAGAGCACAGCCTCACCCTATTTCACACAAGGTGACCTATTCCTCCCAGTTTGTGATACAAATACACCGATTCACTTAAGAGTCCCAGAGGAGCTCTGGCCCTGCCATGAAAAAGGGCCTCCTTGGAGTCCAACTGTGTAGTAAAAAATCTCTCCACTCATCTATTTCTACACTTGGAGATCAGAGAAAGAGATTCTTTTCTTACATCAAGTTTTCTGAGTTAGCCATTAAGCTCTCTGGGTACAATTTTCTACAAAACATGGGGGAGACAATTGAGTGGCATCTCCTGACACCCCAGCTGTCAATAGATTTGCTTTCCGAGAAGGATGAGCAGGTCACAGAGGAATCTTCCATGGTGTATTTGGAACTGACAAAACTGCCCCAGAGACTGAGACCTGCAGGCACAGCACTTGTCTCTGACATGGACAGACTCTCCAGAACAAATCGGCAATTGGTGATGGTTGGCACTAACACAGGCTCCTCCTTAGTTGTTCATGCAACATCCAAGCTTCACCCCACATGACGTGAGATGCTCACTAACAGCTGACTTCACACTTAAGCTATCTTAAAAACACAAAGTCCTTGGGGGCTAGAGAGACGGCTCAGAGGTTAAAAGCACTGGCTGCACTTCCAGAGGTCCTGAGTTCAATTCCCAGCAACCACATGGTGGCTCACAACCACCTGTAGTGAGATGGATACCCTCTTCTGGTGTGCACAAGTAGATGCAGATAGAGCACTGCATACATAAAATAAATCTTAAAAAGTTTTCTTCTTCCTAACTGGAAAAGACTTTTGATTTACAAAAGGGCATTAAAGGATGTAACATATTTGCCTTTTACTGAAAGCTGGCTGGCCCAAAATATATATCAGCACCCATACATGTAATTTTTAGAAGTAGACTATCCCTCCTCAAAAGACAGAAGCATAAAACACGCACACACAGGAATCGGACATGTGAATCAGAGGTCTAACGGGAGTAAACCATTCTTGGTTTAAATGACAGTCTTCCAAACCCTCGTACACGCCAAGACATGAAGAGCACCAAAGCGCCTCAACATCACGTAGTTTGACCATGGTGCTGAAGGTCCAAGATCAGATTTTGGCACTGGGCTCAAACCTAGGCATACTAAACAGGTGCTGTCACTGACCTTAACACATCCTCAAGTTCCAAAGCTCATGTTTATCAAGAGGAAAACATTTTTTTTTTCTTCTGGAGCTGAAGACCGAACCCAGGGCCTTGTGCTTGCTAGGCAAGCGCTCTACCACTGAGTTAAATCCTCAACCCCAAGAGTAAAACATTTTATAGGTAAGAAAAACAAAACCATTTTTAAAAAAAGGTTTCAGCTGAAATAAATACTTGTGGTTTTAAATTAACAAGTGTGGCAGTCTTGATGGTGTATGCCTGTATCCAAGCACTTGAGAGGCTGAGGCATGACAACTGCTGCTGCATTTGAGGCCAGCCAGGGCTACAAAAGCAAGACCCTGTCTCAAAAATCAAAACTGGGAGTGTGTGTGTGTGTGGGGGGGACCAGATGACGAAGGGACAGAAAGGGAACGAGAGAAGGAAAGAAAATAGGCAAAGCAAATCATAAGCAAAGACGAAGTGGGCAAGGGGACAGGGACATCACTTTAAGGCAGATGGGAACTCACCCACCCTCCTACCTGTACTGAGAAAAGCCAGCCTGCTTTTGGTTGTTGTTTGTTTTTCAAAAGAGGGTCGTGGTGGCATGTGCCTTTAATCCCAGCACTCAGAAGGCAGAGGCAGGTGGGTCTCTATGAGTTCAAGGCCAGCCTGGTCTACAGAGTGAGTTCCTGGACAACCAGGGTTGTTACACAGAGAAACCCTATCTCGGAAAAACAAAAAACAAAAGGGGGTTTTCTCTGTTTAGCCCTGGCTGTCCTGGAACTTGCTCTGTAGACCAGGCTGGCCTCAAACTCAGAGATCCACCTGGCTCTTCCTCCTGAGTGCTGGATTAAAGGTGTGCGGCACCACTGCCTGGCATAGCCTGCTCTTCTATACATCCCTTCTGACTACAAGCTTTTAGCAGAAGCAGGTGTGTAGAAACAAGCTCATCAGGACTCCCACCCTGATGCTGGTGCATGAAGGATTGAGTTTTCAACTGCCTTTTGATAAAAACACGTTTTACAGATTTCAACAGGCTAAGCAGATCATTTCATTCTTCCTTTTTTAAAAGCATAACTTCTTTTTTAAATCATTTATTTTTAAAGGTATATTATTATTATTTTATGTGTATGAGTATTTTGCCTACATGCATGCCTGTGCACCACACCCATGTAGTGTCTGCAGAGCCGAAAAGGCAGCATTGGATGCCCTGGAACTGAAGTTACAATGAGTTGTTAGCCACCATGTGGATACTGGGCTTTGAACCCATCCTCTGGAAGAGCAGCCAGTGCACCTAACTGCTGACCCATCTCTGCAGCCCCAGGATTTTTCTTAATGTAGGTCCATAAAATATCATGAGGGGAAAATGTTATATTTTGGAAAAGTCTATGCTCAAAAGCTGGAAGAAATATGCTAAGAAGGCAACAGGAGCTGGGAAATCCTTGTCATGATTAAAACTTTAGCAAAAGGTTAAAAATAAACTTTACAGTGTATGCACAAGGAGGTGACCCAGAGTAACTTCCTGTAGACTCTGAGGAGCTGAAGAATTAGCTCGACAGAAAAGATAAGATTCTCATCATAACGGGTCAGGACGAAGCACCGGGGGCACTGTGAGGAACCAGTGGACGCTCCTGGCACCAAGTGCCTTTGCCTGGTTCTTTCTGGCATTTCTGCTTGACTCCTTCCCACATCGCTCCAATTCTCAACCTTTCCTCTGGCAGGCCACTCTGTTCCCCCTTAGGCTCTGGGTAGAAGCTGGGAGTACATGTGCATTTTCTGTCCTTCAATTAAGAAATCTGCTGAATGTACTAGCAATGTGAGAACTGGGTTATCCTAGCTAGACCTCAGTGGTTAAAATCTTGCCTGTCTTGTTAGAATTATATTCATTTCCCTATTAATGAACTGGTTTGGAAGGACTGTGTATCTATTAATTGCTCATGATACATAAAAATAAATTATTTTCGCCGGGCGGTGGTGGCGCACGCCTTTAATCCCAGCACTTGGGAGGCAGAGGCAGGCGGATCTTTGTGAGTTCGAGGCCAGCCTGGTCTACAAACCAAGATCCAGGTAGGCGCAAAGCTACACAGAGAAACCCTGTCTCAAAAAACCAAAAAATAAATAAATAAATAAATAAATAAATAAATAATTTTCTGAAAAGTCCCCTTTAACTGCCTAAAAGGTTAGAGACGATGAGGATCTACTCTAGGCTAAAGTTTAAAGATCTTTTAAAAAGCAAATGTAAGTAAATAAATACCCAAAAGATAAAGTGGGCTTGGGGAAGGGTCGGGCAACAGCAAAGGCCAGTGAGCACACAGGGCACTGTCCAGTGCTCTAAATAACAGGGGATGCGTTTCAAACGTCAGCACAATTTCAAACGAGAGGTGGCCTGCAGAGACTTTCTACTAGAAAGAGCAAGACACCCCATGAGATGTTCGCTGCTGGACCACAAGCTTGGCTTACTTTAAAAGCTGTGTGCAGAGACTCTGCACTTCAAGACAAACCCGGTGTGAGACTGAAGACGGCAAAACACTGCAGATTACAAGTTTATGAGTGTTAATCCTTGCTATTAACACACACACACACACACACACACACACACACACACACACACACACACGCTAACAGGGAATAAATACTGACCTCAATTGAAGAACGGCCACTCACATAGAAACCGTATTGGCAGACATGGGTGAACACTTCACACCCAACTATTAAAATAAAGCATCTGGATTTAGGCCTTTTGCCATTTTCATTTTCAATACAAGTAGCTTAGGGTACTCTTAATCTAAGAGAATTTTTGTTTCTATTTCTAATGCTAAACAAATATAGAAAATACTCATGACCAGCTTCTTCAGAAACCAGAGAGTCGCGATTCTGGACAGAGACTCTGGGCAAGTGGAAGAGCTTTACAACTTCACTCACTGTTAGGTTTGCTCTCCAGGCGTGTCTTTGCACACTGAGGAGCCGCTTACGCACTGCTACACAGGAGCATCCTCACTTCTCAGTCTTTAGAAGACCGTGGGTCAGACACACCACCAAAGCACACAGCCATGCTGGGCGTTTAAAGGAAACCTGTAGTAAAAATTTACTTCCTTTGGAAACACATTCCAAGAACAGCTACAACTCTGGTCACAGGAAGGATGTTCCAAGATCTCCCAGGCAGAAGAAAGATCTCAACCTCTTTCTAATAGGGATCTTCTTCCAACAACTTGAAAACTGGTATTTCTCCCTCAGTTTCCTTATGAATCTTAAAGCTTTCCCAAAACACGAGAGGCACTTTTATTAAGTGTAGCATCTACTACAATTCTAATCACAAGGTAACGTTTGCTAAACAAAGCAATAACGCTAGCTTTTAACAGGCATTATTTACAAGGATTTTTCCTTTAATATAAAAAAGTATAACTACAGCAGTCCAATGTACAAATACAAAAAAAAAAAGTTATCATACTAAAAAAATGTACCATAATACTGTACATACAAAAACTGTTCAACAGAATGATTTAAATAGATCTGTTCTTCTCTGGATCTGGAAGACACAATGTAAAGTTCTGCAACTGTATTATTGCTGAGAACATGTGCCTGGGAACACTGTGTTTCCCTTTCCCCACTCATCCCAGCTCCACCTTCAGAGTCCCCTGAGTTTGGATCATGAGCCAACAGCATCCCTGAAGATAACCAGAGCCAAATGTTTACTCAATGGAAGTCATTATTCAGCGAGCCGCTGCTTATCATAAACTATGAAAACCCAAGTTTTAAGCCCAACCAAGATTAAATCCAGACGGAGGTCTTCCCATCCCCTGATTTGCTACTAACACTGCTTTTGTTGGAGCCAGATTTGGACCCCACTTTGGCCTTCTTTTCCCGAGGACCATGGGGGTTGTTCTGGTGATGGTAGGCTTGGATGGCTAGATCCAAGCGTTCCTGAGCCGTCCTGATCTCCCGCTGCAGAGTCTCCAGATCAGCCGGGAGGTGCTCCTCGTGGCTGCCGTACTGCTGCTCCTGGGCGATATTGGCTTTGTTTTGCTTGTAGGCAATCTTAGCATTGGACAACTCGGTGTACTGGATTTGATCTGGTTTGACAGCAATGTTATAGCCAGGGGGAGCAGATGGTGTATTCCAAGTGAAAGGATAATTATAAGCACCCGGATCGTCAAGCTCCCTCCTTTTACTGTTCAGTGAGTCTCGAATGGTCCCAAACCCTAAATGGAGCATCTCCCAAATGTTAAGCAATAGGCAGAGGCCTGTAACACCATACATTATCAGAAGGAAGATGGTCTTTTCAGTGGGTCTAGAAATAAAGCAGTCTATCTTATGAGGACAAGGAAGTCTGCTGCACACATAAAATGGGTGGACTTGAAAACCATACAGGAAATACTGTCCTATTAGAAAGCCCACTTCAAACACAGTCCTGGCCAGTAGCTGCAACACATAGATTTTCATGAGCCCATCCTCCCGAATTCGTCTCCGGCCATCATGCTTCGGTTTTGGTTGGCTCTGCTCTTTATTTTCTTTTTCACTTTCTAGCTCCATTTCTGGATACATCATAGGATCCTCTTCATGGTCCTCTTCCGTTTCTTCCAGAGCCCGGTGCTGTTTCCAACGCATGGCATAGGGTTTGCTCCGAGCCGCCTTCTTGTCTGCCTCACCATGCTCCATTTTGGCAATCTTATGAATAGCATATCCCAGGTACATCACAGAGGGAGTTGCAACCAGGATGATCTGGAACACCCAGAAGCGCACGTGGGAAAGCGGTGCAAAGGCATCATAGCAGACGTTCTCACAGCCTGGCTGCTCTGTGTTGCACACAAATTTGCTTTGCTCGTCATAGTAGATGGACTCTCCTCCTACAGCAGTCAGGACAATTCGAAAGACAATCAGCACGGTGAGCCAGATCTTCCCTACAAATGTTGAATGGTTGTGGATCTCCTCTAGCAGGCGAGTCAGGAAGCTCCAACTCATGGTGATGGAATTGGTTTGCCCTGGTATGTGGAAAAGTACCAAGCAGAGTGGGGGAGGGAAATCAACAAATGCTAAAAGTAGCTTTCTATTTTTGGTGCCCAACAAATAATCAAACCTTAGCAATGTAAATTTTAATTCCTAGTATTTCTAGGGACTTTGTAACCCTGAAACAGAACTCACTTCAGGACTCATAGTAGAACAAACGTTGGACTATACTCACATCTCGCTCTAACAGCTTTAGGAAAGACAGCAACCTTACTCATGTCTAGACACAGAAGGTCTTGTGTGCTTTCCTGGTTTCTCTCTCAGATGCAGCACACTGTATTTTTACATATATTAGTATGTTATGGGACACCTAGACACTGTGCACTACACATAACAAAATAATGCACTGGAGCAGCTTTCTGGTCCAGTCACATTTACCACTGAGAACATAAAATGGGATGGATTCCATTGTGAAGAGGCAGTTTACTAGAAAGCTTAAGTTTTAGACCAGCTAACAAAATGTTGAAGTAATTAAAGAAGCCAAGAGTAGTGACACACATCTTTAATCCCAACACTTGAGAGGCAGAGGCAAGCGGATCTTTGTGAGTTCCAGGCCAGCCAGAGATACACAGTGAGACCCTGTCTCAAAATTTTTCGTAAGTAATTAAGGAACCACAGCTGTCAATAACTGGTAATGATGAGCACTAATAGAGAGAGGAACCAGGGAGTGGTCCCTGCTAGGCCACACAGCAGAGCAAACCCTGGTTTTATTTTTAAAAGCCCACAATGGAAGCTCTTACAACAAAAAAAAATTTTAATGATAGATATAAAAAGAAATGTATGCTAAACTGATCCATGAGAGCAGCAAATCCAACTGGTAGGCAAATCCACTAAAAATTAGCATATTTTTGTTTTTGTTTTTTGAGACAAAGTCTCACTATGAAGCTCTGGCTGTCCTGGAAATCGCTACGTAGATCAGGCTAGCCTCAAACTCACAGAGATCTACTTCCTGACTGTTGGGGTTAAAGGCGTCCACCACCATGCCCAGGTCTTATTTTTGATTTTTTGTTTTTGTTTTTCAGAGGGTCAAATGTTACCTAGGCTGACCTTTGAACTCAAGCTATTCCCACCTTGGTCTTGGAATGCTGGGATTATAGGTGTCTGTCACCATACCCATCTTTAAAAACAGCATGTTAGAGGATAATTTTATTCCAAGACACTCACATCTATGCCTAGAATCCGTGTCACATGTTAAACTCCTAATACAACATTTGACACAAAGGCCACCTACATTTTCAACTCCTCCTCTCCCACCGCACTACAAAGATTACGGTAAATCACCACCACCAAGTAACTCCAAACTTACCTGTTATCCAGAACTTGTTACCCAAAACCTTCTTTCAGAAATGGTATTTTGTTGGTTACTTTCCCAAAGTCTCTCTGGAAGGGAAAAAGAAAAGAGCAGGTCATCAGCTTCCTCCCACAGAAAACAATGAATCACTAACGTGTCATTTTCGGGAAGAAACAAAGTTTTCTGTGTGCTACGGGGGGTCACTCAGAATGAGAAGGAAATAGGCTTGACTCTCCTCCCAAAATAAATGACAGAAGAAATTAACAGTGACCTCAAAGTTTTTAGCTCATCAGGCTCTATGAAAACATGATAGGGGGCTGGAGAGATGACTCAGCAGTTAAGAGCACTGGCTGCTCTTTCAGAGACCTGGGTTCAACTCTCAGCACCCACGTGGCGGTTCACAACTGTCTCCAACTCCAGTTCCAGAGGAGCCAATGTCCATTTTTGGCCTTTGCAGGCACCAGAAGTGTACATAGTACACATACATAGATGCAGGCAAAGTAAATAAAATTAATTAAAAAATAAGAAAACCTAATAGGGAAATGGATAATTTGTGAAAATTCAAAATCGCTGGGCATGGTGGAGTATTTAATCGCATTTGGAAGAGGGAGGCAGAGACAGGCAGATCTCTCAGAATTCCAGGCCAGCCAGGGTTAAAAGTGAGACAGCGGCTAAAACGAACAAACAAACAAACAAACGCCAGTCACTGATGAAGTTTGACAACTACAGCAAAGAGCGAAGCCTCAGCACTGCAAGGTTAAAGCAGGCTACCAACAGCCCTGGCTCTGTGGCAGCCAATACTTCTCACTAGGATTTGAGCAGCCAAGTAGGAGCAAGCTGTTCAGCTGAAACACCCAACAGCTGGCTCAGTCACTGAACACCAGTCTCCACAGGAGGTGATTTACAGATCCAATGGCTCACAAAGTCGGAGAAAGAAAACACCTGCACTGTGATTAAAAACAAAATAAAGTGAGCTTGGAAAACAAAACAATGTGAATTGGAGGCCAGAAGGCTCTCCATAGCCAGCTCTAGGCTAGCTGGCTACACAGTGAGCTCTCTCAAGACAACAAAACTATCAACAACAAAGCAAACCAGTGTAGGAGGATTCAGTATCCATTATCAAGCTGTGTAACTCTGAAAAGCTAGGGTCAAACATCATCCATATGGCACCAACTTCCTTCATTACTATCATTTTATTAACATAAATTTACAACAATTGCTGAGACTGGGCCTAGTGGCCCATAACCTTTAATCTCAGCACTCAGGAGGCAGAGCTTGGTTTATACAGTGTAGCATTGACTGCAAAGTGAGATGCTGTCTCAAAAACACAAATCCCGAGGGGGAAGAGGGGTTGGTATGTAAAAGGAAAGAAAAACTTTTTTAATAAAAAAAATTATATAAAAATGCCGGGTGGTGGTGGCGCACACACCTTTAATCTCAGCACTTGGGAGGCAGATGCTGGTGGATCTCTGTGAGTTTGAGGCCAGCCTGGTCTACAGAGCGAGGACAGGCACCAAAACTACACAGAGAAACCCCGGGGACTGGGGGGGTTGGGGGGGGAGATATGCTGAACCAAGCCAAATGCTGAGGTTGTGGCTCAGTTGGTAGAGTGCTGGCCTAGTGCATACAAAGCCCTGATCTGATCTCCAATGCCCATAAATGGGGCATGGTGGCACACACCTATAACTCAGCATTTAGGATGTGGAAGCAAGAGAATCAGGGAGTAAGTTCAAGTTCAAGGACAGCCTGGGATACATAAGGCCTCTGGGAAGGGGGGTTGAGAGAAAGGGAGAACCTCATTCCAGCCTTACTTTCCATGGGCTTTTTATAGAATCATAGCATCCTATATCCACATCCTGAAGTTTCTAGTGCAGGTCTCCCTATAATTTATGCTCTTGACTACAAAATGTCTGAGAGAAGAGAATCTTGGTACTTTGTCCTCTATAGACAGAATGCACAAATTATTTCATCCTTTTTCTTAATTTTGTGGAGGCAAGATAAACCAACACCATTAAGAGAAACTATCCCACAAGTGGTCTGGAGAGACAACTCAGAGGTTAAGAACATTTCCACAGTTCCAATCCCCAGCACCCACATGGTGGTACACAACCATGCAAAGTTCCAGTCTCAGGAGATCTGGTGTCCTCTTCTGGCCTCTGTGGTCACTGGGCACCGGTCACACACATGGAACACAGACATACATGCAAAGCATCCATATATATAACATAAAACTTTTTTTTCCTTTTTTTTTTCAAGACAGGGCTTCTCTGTGTAACAGCCCTGGCTGTCCTGGAACTCTAGACCAGGCTGGCCTTGAACTCAGAGATCCACCTGCCTCTGCCTTCTGAGTGCTGGGATTAAAGGCATGCGCCACCACCACCTGGCTGTTTCCTCCAGTCTTTATCAATGTGGACTTCCCAGTATAAAACAACATTAACTGAGCTGGAGAAATGACTCAGTGGCTAGGCCTAATTGCTGCTCTTGTGGCTCAGCTCCCAGCACCCACATAGTTATAACGACCTGGAACTCCAGTTCTAGTGGGTTCAATGCCTTCTGACCTCAGGCATATACATGATGTGCATACATATAGCAAAACACTCATAAATAAAATTAATAAATCTGAAAAAAAAAAAAAAAAAAAAAAACTAAAAACGAAGTAGATTTCTAGGGCTGGAGAGATGGCTCCATGGTTAAGAGCATTGCTGCTCTTCCCTAAGACCCAGGCTGGTGTCCAGCACCACACGGCGCCTCACCACTAGCTGTTTACTCCAACTCCAATTTCAGGGAATCCAAGGCCTGGGTGTACTAGGCACACACACTACACACATGTACACATGTAGGCAAAATATACTTATAAAATAAAAACAGGCCGGGTGGTGGTGGCACACGCCTTTAATCCCAGCACTCGGGAGGCAGAGCCAGGCGGATCTTTATGAGTTCAAGGCCAGCCTGGGCTACAGAGTGAGTTCTAGGAAAGGCGTAAAGCTACACAGAGAAACCCTGTCTCAAAAAACCAAACCAAACCAAACCAAAAATCTTAAAAAATACCTTTTTCTACATTAAAAAAATGGCCTCTTACAAGGGAGCTTAGGAATAAATGATTTTGTTTTGTTTTTGTTTTCTCTTTGCTATATTGAATGTCTCTCCCCCTAAACCTCACATATTGGAGTTTTACTCCTTAGAATGGCCAAGTGAGGTGGCGGTGGTGCACATCTTTGATCCCAGTACTTGGGAGGCCGAGGAAGGCGGATTTCTTGTTTTTTTTTTGTTTTTTTTTTTTTTTGAGCTGAGGATCGAACCCAGGGCCTTGTGCTTGCTAGGCAAGCGCTCTACCACTGAGCTAAATTCCCAACCCCGGAAGGCGGATTTCTGAGTTTGAGGCCAGCCTGGTCTACAGAGCGAGTTCCAGGACAGTCAGGCTATAGAGAGAAACCTTGTCTTGAAGAGAAAAACAAAAAAACAAAAAACCAAAAAACCAAACCAAACCAAAATAAAATTTTTTTTTGAGCTGAGGATCCAACCCAAGGCCTAGCAAGCTCTCTACCCCTGAGCTAAATCCCCAACCCAACAAAATAAATTTTTTTAAAAAGACCTAATGGAAGGTCTCTAGGCCATTGGGATGTTGACTTCAGGAGGAAATGCTGGTCTCCTCCACTGAATTCTGTGTATAAAAGTCTGATCCTGAGCCCTGAGTCTCTCCTACTTCCTGTCTGGTGAGGTGATCTGCTACCACAGTCTCCTGCTGCCTAGGTGCCCTACCATCAGACTTTCACCAGAACTAACCAGAAGCTAGCACCATGTCCTTGAAGCCCCAAACTCTGCTAAATACGATTTTTTTTTTTCCCAAGCAAGCAAACATGCGTTTATTTCTCTCTGCTGTTGACTGGATGTGCTGTGACTAGCTGTTTCAAGCTCCTGCCCGTGACTTCACGGCATGATGGACTGTAACCTGGGTTCTCATGACTGGCCATCTGCTGGTCCTCAGAATCCAGCAGCCCTGAAAACCAAGCTTCTTCCCGCAGCTCCATGTCTGGGTCCCTCCTCGGCCCCGGGGCCGCCGCGCTGCACTCTTCCTACGATGATTTTTTTTTTTTGAGACAGGGTTTCTCTGTGTAGCCTTGATCTCCTGGAACTCATTCTGTAGACCAGGCTGGCCTTGAACTCGGAGATCCACTGCCTCTGCCTCCCAAGTGCTGGGATTAAAGGCGTGTGCCACAACTGCCCTGCTTATAAAGCTGATTTTAAAAAGCAGCCTGAACACCGGGCAGTGGTGGTGCACACCTTTAGTCCCAGCACTCAGGAGACAGAGCCAAGCGGATCTTTGTGAGTTCGAGGTCAGCCTGGTCTACAGAACGAGATTCAGGACAGGCACCAAAACTACACAGAGAAACCCTATCTCAAAGAAAAAGGGGGAAAAAAAAAAGCCTGTTTCAGCATTTTACTGTATCTTTCTATGTAAATGATGTGTTTTACTCATTCTAACATCACATAAAATGGGTGACAGGTAATTTTTTTCTAAAATAAAAAAGCATGGGCTTCCAAAGGAACAGCAAAACCAACAATATTTTTTTTTTGGTTTTTCGAGACAGGGTTTCTCTGTGTAGCTTTGCGTCTTTCCTGGAACTCACTTGGTAGTCCAGGCTGGCCTCGAACTCACAGAGATCCGCCTGGCTCTGCCTCCCGAGTGCTGGGATTAAAGGCGTGCGCCACCACCGTCCGGCTAATTTTTTAAAAAAGAATACTACAGCCCATGGTGGTCCATAATTCAAAACGAATGACACACCCACACACACACTAAAGAAAATCATGTTTGCTTATATAATGGTTATTGGACAGAAACCAAATATGTTATTTTTAGTCTATTTTCCAAGTAACTTAAGATATAAATCTACCTTGTCTTGCACTAGAAGAATTCTATCACTGAATTACATTAGACCCAAAATTCATAATTTTCTTAGTTATACACTATTTGAATCAAGTAAAAACTTACTGCATTTTTCTGTTAAGTGAAGTTCATAGAATTTTTAAAAATTAAGTATAAATCACATTGTCTGGACTATCTCGGGTGGTAGAGTCTATTATTGGGATCATCATAAACAGGAGAAAGTGAGATTCAGATAATGTATATAATTTGTCTATGATCATCTAATTACTAAATATTGTAAAACCGGAATATGAAGTTAGCCAGTCTTGCTCTAGAGTTCTGGCACTTATTAGTGATGAATTTTGCTGTACAGCTAGGTTGTAGCTCAGTGGTACGGTGCTCACTTAGCATGCTGAAGGGCCTTTGTTGGACTCCCAGCATCACTCACACACCCACTGCAAAGGGGACTGCATACAGTTTTCATGTGAAAAGGACTTTATCCCAATCCTTGGGATCTGATTTATAAAGGAAACTCTTGGGGCTGGAGAGATGACTCAGTGGTTAAGAGCATGTACTGCTCTTGCAGAAGATGCAGGTTCAGTTCCCAGCACCACATGGTAGTTCACAACCATCCTTAACTCCAGTTCCAGGGAGGTCTGACAACTTTTGACCTCGCTGGGCACCAGGCATGCAAATGGTGCACAGATATTCAGGCATAACACTAATACACATACAATAAAATAAATATGAAGAAAAAAAGGATACTGGCTTCCCTGAAAAGCAAGCAAACATACATACAAAAAACTTGGTAAGACCAGGAAATTTGAGTTTATTCTACATCTTAAATGTAGAATAAATCAATTAAAGCTTAAAAACAAAACAAAAATTCTGCAAGGGTCCTTTCAACCAGGAGGGGTGGGATGGCTGGATGGGGTAATGCCTGGACATTGAGAAGTTAGTACATTCAGTTTGGGAACAGCAAGCCCGAGACAACTGTTAAAGGGGGAGATATGCAGACTGTGTACATACCAAGTCCTGAGAGCTGTGTCTGGACTCAAGGCAAACCAAACACATTATCATGATTATTACGAGTGCCTCAACTTTTTATCTTGTCACCTCAACTTGACTGGGAGCCCCCCTAAAAGACAAAGGCCAGACCCTTACTTCAGCATCTCGACTAGGGAAAGATAGATTTTAAGTGCTAAATAAACACCTGGTCAACAAACGGACTGTGTGTTTCTCTAGTACCTGCTACTGTACAGCCTGTGACAGCCCTTCATACTTTTCTTCTTGATCCCGTTTCATCAGTCCGTCTGTGGATGGCTTACGCAGAGACAGGATGTTGTGCAGAATCCAGCGTCAGCCCAGATGTCGGGCTGAAGTTAACCATTTTTCCTTCAAGTTTCAGTTTCTCACCTTTGTCCAACATTTTTCAGAAAACAATCTGCTTGTTTTCCAGAGATGTTTCATTCTGGCTATGGCTCTTTAAACTTGCACCTTAAATCATGTAGTCCCAGGCCAATCCCAGATTCTCAAAGGCTCTCATATTTTTTTGAGGAAAACAAAAGCCAACACATAGAAATGTGATCAACCTCCTCTAATCAATCCATCAATCTATCCATCCATCCATCTATCTACACACTTGGTTTTTGGGTTTTCAAGACAGCATCTCTGAGTTGGCCCTGGCTAGCCGAGAACTTACTATCTAGATCAAGCTGTTATAGAATTCGTGGCAATCCTCCTGCCTCTGCCTCCTGAGTGCTAAGACTACATGGGCAAGTACTACCAAGTTTAGCTTCTTCTCCCTACCCTTAAAATAAAAAAGCTAACTGGGAACAGTGCAAGGGACCAGTGGGCTGAGCAGTTTCTTTTTTTCTTTTCTTTCTTTCTTTTTTCTTTTTGTAAGAAAGAGTCTTACTTTGTAGTCTTGCCTTGAGCTCTCCGGAATCCTACTGACTCAGTATCCTGAGAAC
The DNA here is from genome assembly GCF_949786415.1 of Peromyscus eremicus. Lineage (NCBI taxonomy): Eukaryota > Metazoa > Chordata > Mammalia > Rodentia > Cricetidae > Peromyscus > Peromyscus eremicus. The sequence continues at coordinate 85,083,401 of NC_081423.1, forward strand.
ACAAGTGTGAGCCACTACATCCTGATCCGTGTGTGTGTGTGTGTGTGTGTGTGTGTGTGTGTACACGTATCTACTAGCTGCTCTTTTAGAGGACCCAGATTCAATCTCCAACAGCCACATGGTGACTCATAACCACCTGTTACTCCAGGAGATTCAATGCCTTCTGGCTTCTGTAGGCAGACATGCATATAGTACATAGACATACATGTAGGCAACACATCCATACACATAAAATAAATAAAATCAATTTTAAAATAAAATAAAAGCCAGATAGAGGCCTGAAAGATGGTTCAGCAGTTAACAGCATATACTGCTCTTATAGAGGACCTGAGTTCAATCTCCAGCACCCACATCAGCCATTTCATTTCCACCTGTAACTCCACCTCCAGATCTGACACTCACATGTACAAACCCACACACAGATACACACATATACACAGAATTTAAAAGTAAAATAAAAAAAAAATTTTTTAAGTCAGACAGACTAGGCATGGTAGCAAGTTTATAATCGCAGCACTCAGGATGCTAAAGCAAGAGATCATTAGTTCGAGGCCATTCTGGAATATAACATGATCTTGAATGTATGTCTGTATACCTTAATTAACACTAAGGGGGAAATCTATAAAGCAGTAGTTACTCACTCCTTAAATAATAGACAATACACTACAGAAATGCCTGAGAGGAGGGAACAACATGAAACCTTTAATTATCTGAGCTCACTGGAGGGTTTTCAGAGCAAAGAGGAAAAACAAACAAAGCATAGTAGACTCACTGAGTTGAGGAGACAGCCAAGGTTATAACCGAGAAACCCTGCTTCAAAAAACAAACAAAATCTATAGATGAACTAAAGATTGATTCTTAACCCTAAATTTTGTGAAACTGAGCAGAATGGACTAGGAACCAAGGACAGTGATTTCAGAACGTGATTCACGTGCTTCAAGAATCAGGTCTTATTTTCCATATTTCTTTTCACACACACACATGCATATGAATGCAGGTACCCACTAATGCCAGAGGCATCTCAAATTCCCTGGAGCTGAGTTACAGGTGTCTAAGAACTGAACTGAGGTCCTCTGCAAGAGTAGTACGTGCTCTTTACCACTGAACCATCTCTCCATCCCCTTTCCATATTTCCAACTGTGACATTAAATGGAGAATATCAAACTAGCTAATTTCTAAGGTTCACATTGCTTAATATTATCTCTGGCACAATAAAATTCATAGAACAACTGAAAAATTACAAAGAATTCAGCACTCCAGGGTAAGGAAGGAAGCAAAGTAACAGCAGTGACATTAACAATAATAAGATGTCAAATTTTCATAAAGATATTTCCCAGCTGGGAGGTGGAGGTGCACGCCTTAATCTCAGCACTCGGGAGGCAGGGGCAGGCAGATCTCTGTGAGTTCGAGGCCAGCCTGGTCTACAGAGCAAGTTCCAGAACAGCTAAGACTGTTACACAGAAAAACCCTGTCTCAACTTCACCCCCTAAAAAAAGGTATTTCCCAAACAGTCATTCCAGAAAACCTGGACTAAACTAAAAAAATTGAAGACAGGCTCACCAAGTTATGAACTCACTATCTGGGCATCCCAGATCAAGAGCTGAGCAATCCATTAAGAACTGCGCTAGTGACTCACATCCCTGAATGAGTATGCTTTATAGTGCAGACAAGGAATCAATTAAGGGGTTTACAATGAAGTTTTGTTTAACTGGAACGTTTTAAGTGGAAGTTAATTCCACATCAGTGATAATAGATGCTTAATAACTAGCTAGTGACAATTTCTAAGAAAAAGAATTATGGCAGCTAACAGGCAAACAGTAATCTATGTGGCATAAACATGAAAACAACTTGTTTTCAAAAGTGTTCCTGGCTATGAACAACATTTGAGAAACACAAAATATAATTTATCATGAATCAAATTATAAAACTAACTGAAAAGAGAGGCATCTGAAATGTTGGCTCTAACAACCAACAAGGAAATAAAACACACCATTGTGGGCTGAAGTGCCAATTTACACTGGCAAAGAGCCATTCTGTTTGAATTCAAGAACATTCAGGAACCAGCTGGAAAAGTATGGGATACCACATTCATCCACAATGCCTCGTAAGTGGGGCTGTCTTCATTCAAAAAGGACAGTACTGGTATCCACGTCTAAAACAGCCTAAGCTTAGATCAAATTGAGAATTCTAAATACTATTCAGTCTTGGAAAGTAAACATTGTCAAATAAATGTATTTCCAATATTACTAGATTTGTGGACGTTCTAATATCATACAGCAATGGCAAGTGTGATCTGGCATACTTCTCGAAGACATCTGAGCAATATTTATCAAGAACTGAAATACTGCCGTGCACAGTGGCACATCTGAGGCAGAGGCAGACAGCCACAGTTCAATTAAGGACACTTGGTCTAAACAGAGACCTTCTCTCAAATGCCACTCTTCACCAAGAAAAAACTCTAAAATACTGTCTTTTGATCAGTAATACTACATTTGCAATTATTCCTAAATAAATACAGAATACTGGCTATAAGAATATTTTATATTAAAGCCGGGTGGTGGTGGTGTGCGCGCCTTTAATCCCAGCACTCGGGAGGCAGAGGCAGGCGGATCTCTGTGAGTTCGAGACCAGCCTGGTCTATAGAGTAAGTTCCAGGAAAGGCACAAAACTACACAGAGAAACCCTGTCTCGAAAAACCAATATATATATATATATATATATATATATATATATATATATATATATATATAATGTTATAAGCCTCTGTAATAAAATAATATACAATGACTTTGAAGGGGGAGGGATGAGGGGAGATTGAGAAAGGGTCTCACTATGTCACTGTGTAGCCCTGGCTAGCCTTGATCCTCTGCCTCTACTTCCCAAACGCTAGGATTACAGGTGTGTGTCAAACCTTATCTACAATTATTATTTTTTTATTATTTTTTGAGGGGCTAAAAATGGCTCAGTAGTTAAGTGTTTGCTCCTCTTGCAGAGGACATCGGTTTAGTTCCCAGCACCCACATGGCAGTTCACAACCACCTGTAACTCCAGTTCCAAGGGATCCAATGCCCTCTTCTGACCTTTGAGAACTCCTGCACACATGTGGTACACAAAGCACACACTCAGGCATACATACATAAAATAGAAAAAAAAATCTTTTAAAATACAGATTTGTAAGCCAGTAAACAGCACTCCTCCATAGCTTCTGCTTCAGTTCCTGCCTCCAGGTTCCTTCCCTGACTTCTTCTTGCCACGACTTTTCTCAGTGGTACGTGGAAATATAAAATGAAATACCACCCACCCAAGAAATATTGAGACAGAGCCCTGCTAGGCACGCCATAGCCTAAACGTTACAACCCTTCTACCCCAGCTGCCCAAGTTCTGGGATTATAAGCATGTGCTACCAAGCCTCTCTTCTAATTTTTTATAACACAGAACACAAAATTCAAATATCTACAATTACCTAGATAAAATTCAAAATTATCTAGACAAATTCAAGCACCTGTGATTTATTACACTGAAAGTAGATTAGTGGCTGTCTAAGTCTGAGGGGTGGCGATATCACTTTAGGATATTAACCAGTCCTCTTAGAGGAACCAAGTACTCTTAATTAACTGTGGTGATGCTTGTATATCCTTGTGCACACACTAGAAATCGTCTTTGGTAGTTTATTTTCTTCTTTTTAATGTGTATGAATGTTTTGCCTGCCTGTATGTCGGTGTACCATATGTGTGCCTGGTGCCTGCAGAGGCCCAAAAAAGGGGCAACAGATCCCGTGAAACTGAAGTTACAGACAGTTGTAAGTCACCGTGTGGTTTCTGGGGTTGAACCCAGGTCCTCTGGAAGAGCATCCAGTGCTTTTAACTGTGGAACTCTCTCTCCAGCCCCTTTTGGATGCTTTAAATAAATGAGCTGGAACTTCAGATTATACATAAGATAAAAATAAATCTTAAAAGAAAATGAGTGACATGTAAGATTTCAATTATTTCTCAATAAAACTCTTTTTAACATTCTAACTCTTTGGATAACAATAAGGTAATACAAGTAACTAACTAAACAGAAGAGGCCTACAACAAATGGAGAACACAGGTACCCCTAAAGAGGACTAGCTTAGCTCCAGCTGTGAGAGGCTGGTGTATTTTCAAAAGAATTCTTCAACCTGAATTTTTATACACAATCTTGATTTTTTGGTAAACTTCCTAAAGAATATGGTAAGATGAATTAACAGGGCTGAGGTACAGCTAGCTCAGCGGTAGAGCACTTGCCTAGCATGCACAAGGCCCTGTGTTTAACTCCAGCACAAAAACAAGCACACTCCTTCATGAATCTTCACAGATTAAACACTCATGTGACCAACATGGAGATAAAGCATGAAACATTACCAGGAAGCCAGTAAGATGGTTCAGTGAGCAGCACAGGCGTGACAACGTAATTCAATCCTTAGGGAACTCCTGATACCATATATCTGCAATCTCAGCATGCCTGCATGGAGATGGGAAGTGGAAAGAAGAGCCCCTAAGTTCAAAGGCAGTGAGCCTGAGGTATGTAGCATAGCAGAACACCAAGAAAGACCCTGTCTCAACAGGGTTAAGAACCAACCAACTCCCCAAAGTTGTTCTCTGGGGGCTAGAGAGGTGGCTCAGCACTTATTGGCAGCTCCTCCAAAAGTCCTGAGTTCAATTCCCAGCAACCACATGGTGGCACACAACCATCTATAATGGGATCTGGTGCCCTCTTCTGGCATGTAGGTGTACATGCAGATAGAACACCATACACATAAAATAAATCCTTAAAAAATTATTAAAAACAAAACAAAACAAAAACTGGGGCTGGACAGCTGGCCCAGCAGTTAAGAGCACTGGCTGCTCTTCCAGAGGTCCTGGGTTCAATTCCCAGCACCCACATGGTAGCTCACAACTATCTGTAACTCTCTGATCCCAAAAAGTAAAAAAAAAAACAAAAACAAAAAAACTGTCCTCTGACCTTCATCTGTGATTCCTGTACACATACACGCAAATAAACAATTTAACAAAAAAAAAAAAAAAAAAGGAATTATCACACCTAATATTCCACACAACCATCTTTTTTCAATGATTTCTCAAGATGGGGTTTATATGTGTAGCTTTGGCTGTCCTGGAACTTACTCTGTAGACCACAGTGGCCTCGAACTCACAGAGATCCTGCCTCTGCCTCCCGAGCACTGTGGATTAAAGGCCTGCGATACCACAGCCTGGCTCCTTTTTTTTTTTCTTTTTAAGGTTTACTTATTTATTATGTATACAGTGTTCCTTGCAGGCCAGAAGAGGGCACCAGATCTAATTGCAAGTGGTTTGTGAGCCACCATGTGGTTGCTGGGAATTGAACTCAGGACCTCTGGAAGAGCAGTCAGTGCTCTTAACCACTGAGCCATCCATCTCTCCAGCCCTTTATTTTTAAATGGCCAGTTTTTGTGTACAGTGTTTCACGTAGTCCAGACTGGCACGAACTTCCTCCGCAGTCTTCCTCATCTCCTTGCCTTTGCCTCTCCTGCTGATATCACAGTCTGTGCTACCAGGTTCAGCCCAAGAGTCCCTGAAAACCCACAGTCCCTGCCATTATTCTTTGTTGATTTTCATCCACTACTGAGTATTGGAAAAAATTTACTTTTATTTGAAAGACTGATTAAAATAGCCACCAGAGGTTAAGGATTTTGATCAAGAGAGTAGAGCACTTGCTTAGCACACAGGAGGTTCAGGGCTTAATCCCCCTGCATAAATATAGTAGGAAAAAAAATTCAGTTTCAATTACAAGTTCCATTAAATGTTTATTTGCAATGTGAATGTTATACAATTTTCATCTTCTAATCACTTTCTTTCATATCAAAGGTTCTTTTGTTGGAATAACAACATGCCATGAGATTCAGTACAAGCTCAATGGACCTATCTTGTAGTATTAACATATAGTCCAAGACACACTTTTTAAAAACCAAAATGTTATATTAAGGCTTTAAGATTAGCTATTAGAATTTAAGAACACTATTCTGAGCACAGATCTCCTTTTTATTTTTCCTGTCTTAAGAAATTATGCTCATATATATGCAATTTCAAACCTCCAGAGTGAGGGGACAGTTTCCCTGTGAAAAACATATAAAAAGCAGCTGGAAACAAAGCTCCTAGCTGTTGAGAGCTCTGGTGTGGTCCAAATAATAAAGCTACTTATTCTAACAGGATGTGGTACATACCTGGAATCCCAGCACCTGGAAGGTAGAGACAGGAGGATCAAGAATTCAGGGCTATGTTCAGCTACATGGTAAGTTTGAGGTCAGTCAGGACTACATGAAACCCTGTCTCAAAACACCCAAAACAAAGAGAGAAAAGAAAACGCTTTGTAACCACTGAGCATCCATCAGCTTCCAATGACAAAGAATAACAATGATAAACCAAAAAAGGAGGAAGGACGGATTTGCTTGTGGAATCAGTCTCAGTCCAGGGTCATTTGGCACCATTACTTTGGACGTACAGAATCATCAGAGGAGTGTGGGGAAGGACAGGACTGCTCACATGGCAGCCAGGAAGTACAAAGACAGAGGGTCAAACCAAAACACACCCTCCAAAGGCACACTGTCACCTCCTAAAGCTCCCAAAACTTCCCAACAGCATCATCAGCTAGAGACCAAAGCCTTCAACTCATGCTTTAGGGAAACACCTAAGATGCAAACCATAAATCATACATAAATAATTTTTCTTAGACAAGATCTCAAATCATACACATATTTTCCACTTTTATATTCTAGGTTTAAGTACAATAGGATGCAATGGCTTCAGAATCACAATTCATTTTTTTCTAAATTTATCTCTACCATTTCCATCTTAGTGTTCTATTGCTGTAAAGAGACACCATGACCACAGCAACTCTTACAAGAGAAAGCATTTAATTGGGGCTTGCTTACAGTTTCAGAGATTTAGTCCACTGTCATTATGGTGGGGAGCATGGTGGTGTGCAGACAGACATTTTGCTGGAATAGCTGAGGGTTCTTCAGCAGGAAGAAAAAAACACTGGGCCTTGCTTGGGCTTTTGAAACCTTAAAACATCCCCAGTTACACACTTCTTCCAACAAGGCCATACCTTCTAATCTTCTCAAGTAGTGTCATTCCCTGATGAGTAAGCATTCAAATACATGAGCCTATGGGGGGCACTCTTATTCAAACCACAATTCCTAACCATTTTTCCAAACTCAAACTAAGATGTTCTAGGCCAGGCTTTGTGATTCACACCTGTAATCCCAGTACTAGGAGTCTGAGACATAATAGTCTAAGTTTGAGGCTAGTATGGGTTACTAAATATACATCAGAAAATAGGATAAAATCAATAATGCATGAGCCTATACTTGGGAGGCTGATGCAGCACGATTATGAGTATGAGGCCAGCCTGGACTGTAGAGTTTAAGTTATTCTGTCTCAAAAACATACAACAAAATAAGGCAAGATTTAAAAACTAGATGCAATGTGTCAAAAGGGAAAAAAATCTTTATTTCACTTGACAGTCTGCTCAAGTTTAGCAAAGATCTTGCTGAAAATATGATTCCTCGATGTTATGCATATTATATTACAGGTAATATAGTACCTTTGTTTATGTGAACTAGTTGTTTGGGGGAGAGGTGGGACATGGTATTTTTTGTTTTGTTTTTGATGCTGGAATCAAACCTGGGCCCTTGAGCATCATTAGTGAGTGTTATAGCACTCAGATACACCACCACTACACACCAACATCAGCACAGGGAAGGCTGAGACATCATCACTGAAGTTTAACAAGTTAGAAAAACAGATTTAAAAACAAAATATCAGGAACAAGAGAGGTGGCCCAGCAGTAAGAGCACTGGCTGCTCTTCCAGAGGACCTGGGTTCGATTCCCAGCACCCACCATGGGTGGCTCACAAGCACCTAGAGGATATAATGCCTTCTTCTGGTCTCCTTGGTTATCAGGCACACACATATATACAAAAAATAAAAATAAATATTTTTGTTTGTTTAAACTCATTTTATGTGTAAGAGTGTTTGCCTGCATATATGTATGTGCCTGCAGAGGCCAGATGAGAACACTGGATCCCCTGGGCTGGAGTTAAGAAGGTTAAGAGCCTCCATGTGGGTGCTAGGAATCAAATTAAGGTCCTCTGGAAGAGTAGCTGGTGTTCTTAACCCGAGTCATCCCTCTAGCTCTGTTTTGTTTGAGACAGGGTCTCACTGTACAGTCCCATCTGTCCTCGAACTGACAGATCCACTTGCCTCTGCCTTCTAGGTGCCAATTAAAAATAAACCTTTAAACAAACCAACCACAACAAAACATCACTAACTATATCCATATGTAAGACTGTAAACATACAAACACAATATTTAAACCAGGTGTACACACCTATAATCCTAGTACTTGAGGTTAAGCCACACAGACCAATTGAGGTCAACTTGGGCTATATAGGGGGAGACTCTTATCTCCAAACAACCACCACCACCAAGGTGGGGGGGACCACACACATACAAAGAAAAAGAATATACAATATGTAATAGCAAAGCTTCCAGATAGGCATAGATTCCTAGAAGAGTACTGTATTTTAGAGGTCCCTAGGCTAAACTAGAAAGATAGGCTTCTTTCTTTTTAATTTAATTTTATGTGTATGAGTATTTTGCTCATATGTGTATCTGTGCACCATTTGTGTGCTTGGTGCTTGCAAGGTCAGAAGACAGTGTTAGGATACCCTGGAACTGGAGTTATAGATGGTTGGCTGCCATGTTAGTGCTGGGTATCGAACCCATGTCCTCTGTGAGAACAAGTGTTCTTAACTGCTGAGCCATCTCTCTAGTCCTGAAAGGTTTCTTGATAGGAGTAAGGATAAAGACTTGCCTCTGGGGTAAAGGAAATAGATGGAGTGTGTGCAAAGACTCTTTGGGTGAGCTTTGAACTTTCAAGAAGCAGGAAAAAGACATAAGCATGACAAGGATACACAGAATAAGAAAAACTATATAAGCAGGACTAGGGATGTAGTTCAGTGGCAGTGTTTGTCTACCATGCTGTGAGTTCAATCCCTAGTACAGAAAGGAAGGAAAAGAAAATGGAGCTATAAAAGCAAGCTGGAGGTGTAGCTTAGTTGGCAGAGTGTTTCCCTAGCATCCAAGATGTTGTAGGCTCACTCTCCAGCTCTGTATACACCAATGGAGCACAGCGGCACACATCAGTAATTCCAACTCTACAAGCACATGGAGAGATTGAGACAGGACTGCCATGAGTTCATAGTCAACCTGGACTAGAATGAGACTCTGTCTCAAAAACACAACAAAATTCAAAATATACCTAGTAACTGAAGACCAAGAATGGGTAGAGTTCAGAGTGAAAGGAGAGAAAGAATAAGGACTAAGACCAAGATTATCAGGTAAAGACACGGCCACCACCAGAGAGGGACCTGAGGAAGAGCTGGAGCAGAATCAGAACCCGAGAGGAGGCAGTACTTCAGGATGGAATCTAAGTCCACATAAAAACCTACCCTGGATAGGCAATTAGGAATCCCAGCTCCAAGAATGAGTCAAAAGGAATCCCCTAAAAATAGAGTCTAACTCCACTTAACTCCTCAAAAGGAGTACGTTACAAGTCATCATGAGGTTACAATTATTTCAGTCAAAACCAGTTAGCTCCCACAAAAAAGCGTGGATAAAACAAGCCATATAACTATGAAAGTTAAACATTGTTTAGAGGTTAGAGGATAAGAATAGTATGTGAAATTTATTCCACTTCCATAGAGGAAAAGCAAACTTATTCCAAAAGTTTGTACATGTTTTCAAGGATTTTAGATAATTACCAGACTGCTAAACTTTTTTTGCACGTTAAAAACACTGAGGAGCCAGGCAGTGGTGGCGTACACCTTTAATCCCAGCACTTGGAAAGCAGAGGCAGGTGGATCTCTGAGTTCAAGGGCAGCCTGGTCTTCAGAGCAAGTTCCAGGACAGCCAAGGCTACACAGAGAAACCTGGTCTTGAAAAACAAAACACAACAACAAAACTCACTGAGCAAATGGTACTCATCTTTGTTTATTCAGTTTCGAGTTCTGTGCCACACAAGTACTTAATGGGGAAAAAGTCTGCTGGGGCTGAGGGCTCGGTGACAGAGCACATGCTTAGCATATGTCAAGCCCAAGTACAGTCTCCAGCATCACAAAAAAGTTTGTTGAATGAGCCACCTGTGGTGGTACACACCTGTAACCCCATCAATCTGGAGGGTCAGGCAGTAGGAACTAGAGTTCAAAGCCAGCCTGGGATGAATACCAAGTTCCAGATCACCAGTTCCAATCGTATCACATAAAAAGTAAAATGTTATCTTTAATGAGATCATCTCATCCTTGTACCTAGGAAAACCCTCCTGGGTAAACACATTCCACAGGTCTGAAAGATAAAACCTTTGCCAAGGTGTGCTGACAACTCCAGACTTTGTAAAACAAGAATTTACTGCTGTATGTAAACTCTGAGTACCTGGTCTTCTATTCTTCAGCTGTATAGTCAGGGTTCTCCAAAGGAACAGAATTGGTAGAACGAAACCAACGGTTTGAGACTATGACAAATCAAGACACGTTTATAAACCGTCTACTGCCTGTTTTCTCTCCGAAATGCCCTTTGCCTACAGTCCTCTGCACCGAAGAGCTGGTGTAACGGATTGGTTTAAAAAAGCTTTTCACCCTTTACCCAGAAGAGTCTGTTCTAGTTCCTAGCATCCTGCCATTACACAGACCTTCAGAAACGCAAAGTAACTGCAAAGAAACCCCTGCTCACACCAAAAGAAACCTGCAAATTTAACACAAATTCACAACTAATTTAGTTAGGAGCTAAACAATTAAGTTTGTAGGACTTTTTTGTTTCTCTTTGCTTTTATTCTTGATCTGAAAAATACCCACAAACTGTTCACAGGGCGAAGGATTTGATTCCAAAATTACCATATTAATTCTCTTCTTACAGATACTCATGTACTACAAACAAACTTGATTTCTGCTTAACAGAGAATTAAAATCTTTCGTTTGCATAGCTTTTACAGGGCTTTCACATATATCCACTTGTAAGAGTGCACAACAAAAACCGGACACCTTTGGACTTAAGACACAGATAAGATATCTTATCGAGACTTGGTCTACCTTGATTTCCTCGATTTCACTTAGTGTTGATGAGGACAAAATAAAAGCCGGAGCACACTGAAATCTGTAGCACGGCCAATTCTCGAGGACCGAAAATGTCTTCAAATGATAAAACCTGAACTCAACTTGGCAAAAGAAAAGCAATCCCAAACAATCGCAAAGGGGTGGGGGGCGGGAGACCCCAAATTCTAAACACAAGTCACATAAATCTCTTCAACTCAAAAACTCCAACCGCAGCAGCCAGCCCAATCACAGCATTAGCGCCTCCGCTCTGCTTTCAATCTGGAGACTCCACGAAGAACAATTAACACACACACACACACACACACACACACACACACACACACACACAGGGGAAAAAAAAACCCAGCAGAGCTCCAAAGTTTTACCAAGTGAGGATAAAGTCATCTCAAGTGAAGAAAAGGCGTCCAGCAAGGGGCGACGAGCCGGGTCCTCCCGCCAGCCCCTCTCCCGCTCCGCAGCGCTCGCACCAAACCTCGGGTCAAAACCTCCGAGGGAGACGGAGGACCCGCCGGACCCCGCAGCACGCCGCGGAGGAGCGGCCGCGGTCGCCAGACAAAGACCAGCCGCCCAGCGCCGGCCGGGCCGGGCCCCCAACCGCCTGAGGAGTTGCGGGAGCGCCGCCGCCCGCCCCCGGCCCGCCCGAGCCGTTTCCCTCCCAATTTGGGGACCGCGCGCCTGGGGACAAAGAGGGCGGGCGCGCCGGGGACGGCGGCGGGACGCGGGTGGCGACGCCCCTCGGGGCTCGGCGGGAAGCCTTCGGCGGCCACCTTTCCCGCCCGGCCACTCCCGGGAGCCCGGCCCGCCGCCGCCGCCGCTTTCGAGGTGCCTCAGAGTTCGCCCGGCCGCGCCCGGCCCGGGTCCCCCTCAAAGCCGCCGCTCACCCGGCGGTGGGCGTCCCCGAAGCCTCCTCCTCCGCCGGGCCTCGGCCCGTCCCGCCGGCCGCCGCCTCATGGGCCCCGCGTCGCCATCACCTTCGCCGCCTCGCCGCCACCGCCGCCGCCGCCGCCACCGCCTTCTCCGCCTGAGCCCTCAGCCGAGGCTGGAGCCGCTGCCGCCGTGCCCGCCGCCTCCCTCTCTCGCTCCCGCTCCCTCCCGCCGCCGGGACCCCGCGGGGAGGCGCCTGCGCACTGCGTGCCGCGGTGGGGGTGGGGGCGTCCCGTCTGGGCCTGGGAGCGGGGGCGCGGCGGCACGTGCGCCTCGGGTGGGAGGGGGGCGCCCGGAGCGCGCGGCCCCGCGCCGGCGCCAACTTTCCGTGGCCGGCTGCGCGCGCTCCCGGGCGGTCCCGTGCGCGGTGGGCGCGGCGGTGGCGGGAGAACCCCTGCGCGCGGAGCCGGGAGCCCGGGTGGGCTGCTGGCTGACTTGGCGCGCTGCGGGCTCGTGTCCTCCGGCGGGATTCTCGGAGGAGCCGCTCGGCCACTAACGGCGTGATGGAGACACGCCTCACCTGAGTTTCCCGGGTCAGGCCCGAGAGCTCCGCCGCCGTTATCTCGTGCGCTGGGTCAGGGCCTTGGTCCAGCGGATCTCGGGATGCTGCTCATGGCCGTTCTAGGTTCTGCTCTGCAGTTGCTCGCAGAACCTCCGGGGCCTCTCGGCCAACCATCCCCGCCTGGTGGCTTTTGCAGGCGGGCTACATAGTTTTGAGGTCCTGGGTTTCTCGGATTAGCAAAACCCTAATAGGCCATTTCCTCTTAACTCCTTGCATCCCAGCAAGATCCCAATGACAAGACTTCTTAAAAATGCGCGTGAACTGGAATTCCCCCTGAGCGAAGCTGCCAGTTAGTGAAAGGAAAACTGGGGCTGGAGAGATGGCTCAGCGGTTAAGAGTTTGTACTGCTGTTTGTACTGAACCCAACACCCACATCGGGTTCACAACCACCTGTAACGCCAACCCCTGGGGATCCGACTCCTCTGCCTATACTGATGTGCACAGACCTGCATACAGACACAGAGACAAACAATTCAAAATAATCTCTAAGAAAAAAAAGAAACGGAAAATTCCCCTAAATACTTTAAATAGAGTGAGACTGGGTGACAAAAGACAGCTTACCAAGGTAGGGAGAGGAGGCGGCTCTGTGCAGTCAAGGGCTGACCATTCCTGGACTCTAGAATTACAGAGGAACAAGCTTTTTGTTTTGCCCCTGGCCAGGAAAGAAATTAAGCTGTAACTTTCGGATCAAATTTCACCTGAAGCCAAGCCCTGCGGGCTAGTTCACAGGTGTAAGAACTTAAAAGGGCTGCCCTCCTTCCCGGGGTTTTATTTGACCTCCATGTTTTCCAAAAATGTAAATTGCCCAAAATTTTACATCCTGGTTTCTGGCTTCTCTCTAAAAATCAAACAATGTGCTCACTTGAGCCTCAATTTTCATTTTTGTTGTTATTTTGTTTCTGAAACCAAGTCACATGTAGCCCAGGCTGGTCTCAAACTCAGTATATGGCTGAGAACTGGCCTTGAACTCCTGACGCCGGCTTCCATCTTTTGAGCGGTGGGATTTGAGGCATGGCCTCACCACACCAGTGCTTTGAACCTCTGTTTTTGTTTTTAAGACAGGGTCTCTCTGTGTAGTTTTAGTGTTCTGGAGCTTGCTGTGGAGACAGGCTGGTCTTCAAATCACAGAGATCCTGCAGCCTCTGCCCACCCTGTCCGGCTTACGTGGTGGCTACTTCTGATCCACATTTGGTGTACTGAGAGCCAACACTGGCCCCTCAGCTGCTTGGGTCTCTTTAGTTCCTTAACTGGCGTGGCCTCAGTACCAAAGTTCTCCCCAGTGGGCCTTCGCCATCATATTACCCCTCTAGAGATATATGTCAGTGGTAAATGTGAAGAGCTTTTAAATACATGTAAATATTAATTAAAAAAAAAAACATGTTGAGGATGAGGTGTAGCACTAGAGCTCTTACCTAGGTCTAATATGCGCTTGGGTTTATCACAGATCCCTCTTCTAGGGGGAAAAGGAAACTAAATAGAGGACATCCGAACATGAGGACTAGAACGTTAAAGCCACAGCCTGGACACACATGTAAACTGGTACAAATCACTTTGGAGAGCACATATCCACTAAAGTGTCAACATATGAACACACTACAACTTTAGAAACTCCATGGGACTTCTACAGAAACGCCTACAGACGGTCACCAAAATACTTGTGACAGAGTGTTCACAGAAGCACTATTCCCAACAGCCAACAAACAAAAAATAGGAAACCGCTCAATGCCCATCAACCACAGGATAGGTAAATGCTACTATAGTCATCCATTGGTACAACGTGCCTCAATGAGAATAGACAACACCGAATTATATCATCTCGTTAAAAGTTTCCATGTATATATAGTTTGAAAACAGGCAAAAGGAATTGGTGCTGCTAAGTGAGACAGGACAGTGCCTGGAAAGGAGCATGATGGGACTTTGGGCAGCTAGTTCTGTGCTTGATCTGGATGCTGAATACACAGGTGTGTTCAGTCGGTACATTGAGCTGTAGACAGGTTTTCTTTTTCTTTCTTTCTTGGTGATAAGAATCAAACTCAGGGGCTCCTGCATGCTAGGTTACTCTCTACAACTGAACTATACCCCAGACTCGAAGCTGTATATTGTGTGTGTGTGCGTGCGTGCGTGCGTGCGTGTGTGGTGTGTGTGTGTGTGTGTGTGTGTGTGTGTGTGTGTGTGTGTGTGTGTTTGTGTCTAGTGTTTGCTCATGTGTGTAGAGGCCAGAAGTCAATGTCAGATGTCTTGACTACTCTCCACTTTATTTTTTGAGACAGAATTTCTCACTTAACCTGGAGCTCATTGATTCAGCTAGACTGGCCAGCCACCAGAATCTCCGGGGATCTTCTCTCTGCCTCCTGGGTGGGTCTCTGTGAGTCTGAGGCCAGTCTGGTTTACATAGTGACCTTCATGACATTGAGGACTCCATGGAGAGACCCTGTCTGAAAACACACACACACACACACACACACACACACACACACACACACACACACAGAGTCACATCCCATTTTTTGTGTAGGTGCTGGAGATCCAAACTCGGGTTCTCTTGTTTCCTGACAAGCACTTTACTGACCATCCTCTTCCCAGCCCTGTACAATTTTAAGAGTGTGCCACTTTAATGTGGACTGGAGAGATGGCTCGGTGGTTAAGAGCACTGGATGCTGTTCATCCAGCAGAGGACTGGGGTTCGATTCTCAGCGCCCACATAGCAGTTCACAATCATCTGTAACTCCAGTACCCTAAGATCTGAAGCCCTCTTCCGGCCTCCACTGCCACCAGGCATGCATATGATACACAGACATATGTGCGGGCAAACCACACATAGGCTTTAGAAATTCCATGAGAATTCTACAGAAATTCCTACAGATGTTCAGAAAAATGCTTATAGCGGAGTGTTCACAGAAGCACGTGAAATAAAATGAAATTGAGAAAAATACATCAATAAAACTTTGAGGTCTAGAAATGTGCTTAATATGCGAGGGCCTGGGTTTGAGTTGCTTGTGACAAAGTGAGTTAAAGGTGCTTTGCTACCATGCCTGATGATCTGAGTTTGTGCCACAGGATAGAAGGAGAGAGCTGACTCGTTCACGTTGTGCTCTGGCCTCCTGGATGTCGTGCACGTAGGTGCAGAAGGAAAGAAAAATAGAAGTGGGTTTTTACTAAGGTTTTTGTTGTTTGGGGACAGAGATTTACACTGTATCCCAGGCTAGCCTCAAACTTGTCATGATCCTCCTTCCTCTGTTTTCCTAAGTGCCAGGATTCTAGACATTAGCCATTTCAGGCAGCTTGACTTCATCAGGTTTAATGCTTTATTTATTTACTTGTTTATCTATTGAGACAAGGTCTCTCTATGTAACTCTGGTTGTCCTGTAACTCGATATATAGACCAGGCTAGACTCAAAACTCAGAGAAATATGCTTCCCTTTGCCTCCTGAGTACTGGGATTAAAGGTGTGCACACCACACAGCAGCAGATGATTGTAAAGGCATGGTAGCTGATAAGCTGCTCATCCTGGGTGGATGTGGTGTCATATATATTTTCCCAATTACGGTCCCTTGGCCAAGTAGTGGGTACTACACCACACAGAGCTTCCACTGTGCTACCCCATCATTATAACTAATAAATCTTACTTCCTATTCCAAAAGGTTGATTGCATAGAATTATACATTTTACATAATTAAAGATATACAAGTAGAATCAAATACTCCCTAGGATCATCCTCCTATAAATTGATGAATAAGCCTGCCAGGGAAGCCATCCTTTATCTTGGTCCATTTCCTATGGAGACTGGGAACAGTTCCTTCTAAACAGTTATCTTGTTATCAGTCATTATCTGGAGAGATGGCTCAGAGGTTAAGAGCACTGGCTGCTCTTCCAAAGGTCCTGAGTTCAATTCCCAGCAACCACATGGCAGCTCACAACTGTCTGTAACTCCAGTTCCAGGGGATCTGACACCTTTCACACCAATGAACATAAAATAAATTAAAAACAAAAAACAAAAACAAAAATCATAGAAGAAGCCGGGCAGCGGTGGTGCTTGCCTTTAATCCCAGCACTTCGAAGGCAGAGCCAGGCAGTTCTCTGTGAGTTCGAGGCCAGCCTGGTCTACAGAGTGAGATCCAGGACAGGCACCAAAACTACACAGAGAAACCCTGTCTCGAAAAAACAAAAACAAACAAACAAACAAACGAAAAAAAAACCCACAGAGGAGGCACTGGAGAGATGGCTCAGAGGTTGGGAGCACCTGCTGCTCTTGCAGAGGGTTCAGTTCGATGTGCACGCGTGTCCCAGCGTGTCCCAGCAGTGCTAAGGACTGAACCTGGAACCCTGCACACGGTAGACAAGCAGCATCCCCAAGTCTACAGCACTTGGTGTTAATGTTGTTCTTTAGGCTCTTTTCATCATTACATTTATTATCTATTTAAATAGATACATGTTGTTGTGTATTCCTGTATCTGTGGTTTTCCTTTTTTCATTTATTTATGTATTTATTTTTTATGTGCATTGGTGTTTTGCCTGCATGTATGTCTGTGTGAGGGTGTTGAATCTCCTGGAACTGGAGTCTTGAGCTGCCATGTAGGTGCTGGGAATTGAACCCGGGTCCCCTGGATGAGCAGTTAGTGCTCTTAACTACTGAGCCATCTCCCCAGCCCCATCCATGTCTGTGTTTGTATACACATGAATGTGAAAGTCAGAGGACAACTTTTGGGAGCTGGGTCTCTCCTTCTACCGGGAGGTTTCCAGGGATCACACTCAGGCAATCAGGCCCCCCAGCAAGTACCTTTACCAGCTGAGCCATCTTACTGGCCCCCTGATATGTTTTGTTTTGTTTAAACAGGGTTGTAGCTGGAATTTTCTCCGTCCCGCCCGGCCCCTTGGTCCTGCAGCTGCTTATAAAATAATCACTCAAAGGCTTATATTAATTATAAACTGTATGGCCTATGGCCTCAGTTTCTTGCTAGCTCGCTCTTTCATCTTAAATTAACCCATTCCTATTCATCTATATGTTGCCACGTGGCCATGGCATTACTGGTCTGCTGGCACCTTGTGTGGCTCCTTGGGCAGCAGCTGGCATCTCTCCCGACTCCACCCTTCTCTGTCACCTAACCTTATCCTGCCCTGCCATAGGCCAATGCAGCTTTATTTATTATCCACCGGGAGCCACACATATTCACAGCATACAGAAAGACATCCCACAGCACAGTGTTTCATGTATGGAAGATTAGCTTTGAGCTCAGTATGTAGCCAAGGATAGCCTTGAATTCTGATCCTCCTGCCTCTAACTCAGGTTTATGGCTGGGTATTAAACCGAGGCTTGTGCATACATTCTACTAACTCATCTACGTTCCCAGCCCAGCCCTTAGTTTTTGAGAAAAGGCCTCACTATGTAGCTCAGGCTAGCCTTGAAGTTATAATCCTCAGCCTCAGCCTCCTAAGTACAGGAATTTCAGGAATACCATGCCCAGCTCAGAGCAACCTTGTAAAGACAGTAAAAATGAGACTCGAATAAGGTAGCTTGTTTTATGGTAGATAGTTTTATAAACCAGATCTATGACCTAAAATAAGGTTTCTGTCTTGTAGTCGGGACTCTTTGTCCACTCCTCAATCATCTTGCTGGCTATAACGTCTTTAACTCCATCACAGATGGGAAGCTAGGCTGGAAGCTCTTGTGCGTAGGCATTCCCCGAAGTCTGAAGAGATGGCTCAGCAGCTAAAAATACTTAGTGCTCTTGCAGAAGATCTGGGCTAGGTTCCCAGCACCCACATCTGTCTGTAACTCTAGTGCTAGAGGAGCCAACTCCCTCTTCTGGCCTCCTTTGCATCAGGCACACAAGGAGGTACACAAACACACAGGCAGGCAAAACACTTATACACATAAACAAAATTTAAAAATAAACCCTAGAAACTCAGTGGCTTTAAAAATATTAAACTAGGCCGGGCATGGTGGCGCACACCTTTGATCCCAGCACTCAAGGGCTGGAGAGATGGCTCAGCCGTTAAAAACTAGGCTTACAACCAAAATCAGGAGGCCGATGCAGGTGGATCTCTGTGAGTTCAAGGCCAGCCTGGTCTACAAAGTGAGCTCCAGGACAGCCAAGGCTACACAAAGAAACTCAGTCTTGACAAACAACAACAAAAATTAAACTAAATTAAACTACTATATGAGAGAAGAATAAATTTCTAAAAATTAAACTATTTTTTAAAAAGAAAGGGGCTAAAGCCAAGTGGCAGTGGTGCATGCCTTTAATCCCAGCACTCAGGAGGCGGAGGCAGAGGCAGAGGCAGAGGCAGGCGGATCTTTATGATTTCAAGGCCAGATTGATCTACATAGTGAGTTCTAGGACAGCTAGGACTCTGTAGAGAGACCTTATCTCAAAAAGAGGGGTGGGGTGGGGCTGGAGAGTTGGCTTGTGGTTAAGAGCATTGATACTCTTCCAGAGGACCTGGGTTGGATTCCAAGCACACACACACACACACACACACACACACACACACACACACACACACACACACCGTGGCAGCACACAAACATCTGTAATCCTAATTCCAGGGGGTCTGACACCCTCTTCTGGCCTCCGAGGGCACACACACACACCTGGCACAGAAATAACCAGGTCAGGTGATGTTGGCGCCGGCCCTTAATCCCAGCACTTGGGAGGCAGAGTCAGGAGGACCTTTGTGAATTTGAGGCCAGCCTGATCTACAAAGTGTGTTCCAGGACAGCCAGAGTTACACACAGAGAAACCCTGTCTCAAAAAACAAACAATAACAAAAAGAAGAAGAAAGAAAAGAAAAAGAAAGAAAGAAAAGAAAAGAGAGGCAGCCAGACATTGTGCACATCCTTAATGTCAGCACTTGAAAGGCAGAGGCAGGTGGCTCTCTCAGTTGGAGACTGGCCTGGTTTACAAAGTGAGTTCTAGGACAGCCAGTGCTACACAAAGAGACCTGTCGCTGAGAAGAAAGAATGAGTGAATGAATGAGAGCAAAGGCCGAGGAGACAGGAACACTGAGTCCCAGCTTGTGGATCCTAGGTTGGTGCATTGCAGGTGCTTGGGAAATGTGCTGAATATGTGAATAAACGCTTACCACCCTCCTTAGACCCAAAGGGACAGCCTACTGAGGAGAAAAAAAAAAAAAAAAAAAAAAAAAGGAAGCAAAACAAAGCAACAACAGCAGCAAAACACCACGTTTCAAGCAGGGAAGCAGGTCTGGTTTCCAGGCTCTGGCAGGGAGCGGCTGGGGGCCTGTGCTGTGAGAACCACGTTGCATTTTATTCACATGGGGCTCAGGCAGGAAAAGATCAAAACTCAGTTTGAGAACTTGAGAGTCACCCTGGGGCTCTGTGGTTTGGGAACAGTAAGGTCAGCTTGAAGGCTGCACTGTGTCACTCTTTCCATTACATACTTTGCAGGGTCCCCACTTGGCTGGTAAACTCAGCGCAGATTCCTCTGTCTTGCAGCATGGCACAGGGGCCTGGAGGGGTGGCATGTAAAGAGTACTCAGCGTTGGCAGTGAGTGGCTGAGTCCTGCCTGGCCCAGCCTAGGTGGGAAGGTGGACTGCTCAGGAGTCCTCGGTTCCCTGGGAGATGCGTATTAGTGGCACAAACCTCCCGCCCTCCCTGCTAATCCGGGCGGTTTCAGTTCATCTGCGGGATATACTGAATCGTTTCTTCCTGCCTTTGCCTACAAGGATGTTAGCTGAGTCCGGTCTTGGTTGTGGGAAACTTTTTGAGTAGGTAACACAAGTCATATAGTATAGCAGGAAGGGTAAGCCGACTCCCACCAGCTGGGTCCCAGGGCCCTGTTTGTAGATTCTTGTGTATTGATGTTGGATTTTAAATGAAAGATCAGTTTCCTTGGGAGAGTAACAGCTAGATGCAATATGGTCAGATGCTTAGCTGGGCAGGACCTAAAGACACCTGTCCTGGTGTCACAGGCCAGACAGACTCTGGACAGACCCGGAACACAGGGCTCTGACCCAGGCCTGCCCCAACTTTGGGTAAAGTCCCTGAATGCCTGGAAGGCCTGGGTCTAGTAGGCTACCCTGTCAGCTGTGTGTGCGCTCTTGTTTCCAGCCCCGAACCTTTGGCTTTTTAAAGATAGATTCTCAGGGATGGAGAGATGGCTCTTCACTTGAGAGCACCAGCTGCTCTTCCAGTTACTCCAGACTGATTTCCAGCACCCACCTGGTGCTTCACAACCCTCTAACTCTAGTCCCAGGGGACCAAATCCTCTCTCTGGCCTCCATGGCATCAGGCAGGTACTCAGTGCACAGACATAATACAAGCAAAACACCCATACATATAATAAAATAATTTAAAAAATTGCTCGTAACTGCCAAGCCATTTCACCAGCACCTAATAATAATTTAAAAGTTTTTTTTCATACAAAACCGTAAGTTCTCAGCCAGGCAGTGGTAGTGCACGCTTTTAATCCCAGCACCTGGGGGGGGAGGGGGGCAGAAGCATGTCGATCTCTGTGAGTTTGAGGCCAGCCTGGGCTACAGAGCAAGTTCCAGGACAGGCTCCAAAAAGTTCTCAGGGGCTGGGAAGATAGCTCATCAGTTGAAAGCACTTGCTATTCTTGCAGAGAATCCCAGCTTGGTTCCCAACACCCACATGGCAGCTCATTATTAGAGAGATATAATGTCTTCTTCTGGCCTCCAAGGGCACCAGGCATGCATGTGTTACACATACATGCAATCACTCATTCATACACATAAAATAAAAGAAAAAAAGAAAAAAGAAGTTCTCATGGAGCCCACTCTGGCCCTGAGCTCACCTGGTAGCCAATGAAGACCTTGAATTACTGATTGTCCTATGTCCACCTCCTAAACTCCGGGGTTAGAGGTAAGTGCCATCCCAGAAGCCTCTCTCTTCCTCCTGCTGCTGGGGATTGAAGAACCAAGGAATCTTTGCGTGTTAGGTGTTCGGCACACCCTCCACCCTTGAGCTACACCCCAAGCCGTTTGTGCGTATGTGTGTGTGTGTGTGTGTGTGAGAGAGAGAGAGAGAGAGAAAGAGAGAGAGAGAGAGAGAGAGAGAATGCCAGGTGTCTGCCCTCACTTTCTTTTCTTTTCTTTTCTTTTTTTTTTTTTTTAAGATTTATTTATTTATTACATACACAGAAGAGGGCGCCAGATCTCATTACAGATGGTTGAGAGCCACCATGTGGTTGCTGGGAATTGAACTCAGGACCTCTGGAAGAGCAATCGGTGCTCTTAACCTCTGAGCCATCTCTCCAGCCCTGCCCTCACTTTCTATCTTGTTTGAGGCAGGGTCTCTCTTGTCTGCTGCTATGCTGTGAACTCCAGGCTACCTGGCTCTCGAGTTTCCAGGGTTAGCTTGTCTCATGGCTCTACAGGAGTGTTGAAATTGCAGAATTGTGCCGTGAGGTTCTAGAGATCCAGGCTCAGTTCATCAGGCTTGCATAGCAAGGACTTTTAGCTGCTGAGCCATTTCCTCCTCCTTCTCCTCCTCCTCCTCCTCCTCCTCCTCCTCCTCCTCCTCCTTCTCCTCCTCCTCCTTCTTCTCCTTTTCTTTTTTAGTTTTTTGAGACATTGAGGCAGGGTTTCTCTGTGTAGTCTTGACTGTCCTGGAACTCACTTTGTAGACCAGTCTGGCCTCAAACTCACAGAGATCCACCTGCATCTGCCTCCTGAGTGCTGGGATTAAAGGCGTGTGTCACCACTGCCTGGTGTTTTTTAAAACTTAAAAAAAAATTATTTGTATTTTATGTGTATAAGTGTTTTGCCTGCATGTATCTCTGTAAGCCACATGCATATATCGCCCGAGGAGGCCAGAAGAGGGAATCAGATCCCCTGGAACTGGAGTTGCAACATTTGTGAGCCATCAAGTGGCTGCTAGAAATCCAACCCAGGACCTCTAGAAGAGCAGCCAATGCTCTTAGTCACTAAGCCATCTTTCCAGCCTGTTTCTTGTTTTTTTTTTTTTTTTTAAACCAGTGTGACTCATACCTGCTAGACCAGTACGAAGGATTAAATGTAA
Source organism: Peromyscus eremicus (assembly GCF_949786415.1). Lineage (NCBI taxonomy): Eukaryota > Metazoa > Chordata > Mammalia > Rodentia > Cricetidae > Peromyscus > Peromyscus eremicus. Next base: position 85,106,058 of record NC_081423.1, read on the forward strand.
TATGTAAGGTGCCCAATGTTTTTAGGCTTTTGAAGATCTTGGGTATCATCCCGCCTACAGAGTATTTTAGAGGAAGCTGGGTGATAGATATAGGAATTCCAAAAACACCCAACGCAAGGACCTTAGCAAAAGATTTCAGCTTCTGGTGCACCCATTTCCTGTCTGAGTCAAGAGTCTCTGCCAGGATGTTCTACAGGCCAGAACTGTTCCTTCACAAACAGGATTCTGTAACAGTAGCATTACTACAGCCAGATCTGTCTCCCTGTCACCATTATCCACACACTATGTTGCCTCAAATGATCCTGTCTCAGTTCCTGAGACTACAGGTCCATACCACCGTGCCCAGCTCTACCCATGTCCCCGTACAATCTGTGAACAGTCTCCTCTGGAACATATCAAAGGCACTTTCCTGGCTCCATGCCTGTGGCTCTTGGGGATGTCCTTGGACAGATGCTGCAAGGTCCTTAGAACCTTGTTCCAGTTTCTAAAAGGGGATGGGGTATTACAGCTTCCCAGGCCCAGCCACTTCCCAAGGACCACCTGCACCTGCACCTGCAGGCTTCATCTGGAGACTCCAATGGCCTAGCTTTCTATTACTTTTTTCAAGTTTTTTTTGAGACAGGGTTTCTCTTTGTAGCTTTGGAGCCTGTCCTGGATCTCACTCTGTAGACCAGGCTGGCCTCAAACTCACAGAGATCCGCCTGCCTCTGCCTCCCGAGTGCTGGGATTAACGGCATGCGCCACCACCACCTGGTTCTGTTACTTTTATCTTTCCTTCCTTCCTTCCTTCCTTCCTTCCTTCCTTCCTTCCTTCCTTCCTTCCTTCCCTTTTTCCTTTTAATTTTATGGCAGGTCTCACTCTGTTGCCCTAAGCTGATCTAGAACTTGGTTTGTTTTTTGTTTTGTTTTGTTAGAAACAGGGTCTCATCATATAGACCAGGCTGGCCTCCGACTCACAGAGATCCGCCTGCCTCTGCCTCCCAAGTGCCGGGATTAAGGGTGTGCATCACCACCCCCAGTCCTTTTCTCTGCTTTTTGCTTCTCAAATCCCAAGTACTTCTCTATGACCTAAACGTTTGGGTTTTTTCTCCTAAGATGCCCCCTCGGCTCTTCTATTCTGTTCTTTCCTGTTCCATCCCATTCCTTGTCTAGTCCATTCTCATCTTCCCCTCACTCACAGCTCTTATTAGCTCAAGGCAGAAGCTACATGTCGTTCCCTTGCCCTGTGCGGCCACTCAACTCTCTTGGGCTATATATAGCCCAGCCGTCCTTAGATTATGTGCAGAGTTTCAAGACATCACCCCCTTCCCCCAACCAGCTCCACTTCAACATAGCAGGGACAACACCCATGAAGCTTCCAGTTAGGAAGAGGTAGCCCAACAGTGTGAATGGGACAGAAGGGTTCACACAGCCCGTGACAACCTTCCTATCTGTTGTCAGGAACTTTTCAGTCTGCGACCCATTTCCTGCCACTTGCTCGTCCTGGAGGAAGAGGAACAGGCAGTGCCCCAGGAGTGCTAACCTCTGGATGGAGGCTGTTTCCACAGAGGAGGGTGGAGTCTCAGATCAAGGGGCTTAACAAAATATTCAGAGTGATCCATGTAGTATATGGGCAGGTTGATTCTGCATCCGATGCCGGCCTATAGACACTGACCTGTACACTTAGTCTACCTGTCTGTATATTTAATTTAGGCCCCTCTAAGGCAGATTTTATTAATATGACCTGATTTGGAAGAAAAAGAAGGTTCAGTAAGCAAATTACTAACATAGAAATGCTTACATGGAAACAATTATTAAACACTTGGCATATTAACAAAAATGATGCTGTCATAATTTTATCTTATCTGTTTACTAAAACAGGACACTACAAAAACTTGTTAGTTGAAGTTTTACTGTATGTCCTCAGGTCCCCTAACCCTTTAGTGCTGGGGACCAAACCCAGGGCCTTGGATGCTAGACAAGTGCTGTTCAAAAGTTGTTTCATAGCCCTTCTCACAAGTTTTTGAAATAAAAAGGCAACTTTATTTCTTCCATCTCAAGACTTCTCCTGCAGTATACTGAAGTTAGTCCTGGGCAGTGAAATTTGATGTGAGGGATGGTTACAAGTTTGGTTTTCTCTATTGCATACTGTGACTTTGCATAAGTCATTCAATGGAGCCTCAGTTTTTCTTTTCTTTTTTTTGGTTTTTCGAGACAAGGTTTCTCTATATAGCCCTGGCTGTCCTGGAACTCATTCTGAAGACCAGCTGGCCTTGAACTCTAAGATCTGCCTGCCTTTGCCTCCCAAATGCTGGGGTTAAAGGTGTGTACCACCATGCCTGGCTCAGACCCTCAGTTTTTAATTTGTGAAATGGGAATAGTAATAGTCTCTGTCTCAGAGTTTTTTGGCTAACAGCCTGGGCTCCTGAAGCCCCAACAAGCTAGCTTCAGCCACTTGCTCTGCTATGCCAATTAAAGAGATGAATAATGGCTAGGCATGGTGGCACACGCCTTTAATACCAGCACTGGAGAGGCAGAGGCAGGCAGATCTGTGGATCTGAGGCCAGCCTGATCTAACAGCAAGTTCAAGGCCAGTGAGATCCCATCTAAAAACAAACGAGAGAGGAATAGAGAAAAGACGAGAAAGGAAACTTACTCAACATGGTCATGCTGAGAAAAGGGACTATAAAGTGGTCCAGTGACCCCTACAGCCATGTTTGTGCATTGAAATGAACCTCCAGTCTGGATGGAGGGGAAGAAGGCTGCATCGGTCCTGGTGAAGGTGTGGTGGTCCAGCATGTCATCCATCCTCCTTGTTTAGCTCATGTCTGTCCTGCAAGACATGCTGTCCGACTGGATAACATCTCTTCCGCAGGTAAGTTCCTCCTCTATCCAGACCAGGGCTTTAGACTTTCCCTTCCTCCACCGTGGGACTCCTGAGAAATCTTAATTCTTTGGAGTCCATTGTTTCAGTAGTTCAATTGCAAAGGGAGCAGCCCTTCTGCTTGTGCATGTGTGTGTTAGAGTGTGTGTGGGTGCACACTTGCCACTGTGTGCATGTGTGTGTGTTAGTGTGTGTGGGTACACACTTACCACTGTGTGCATGTGTGTTAGTGTGTGTGTGTGCACACTTGCCACTGTGTGCATGTGTGTGTTAGTGTCTGTGGGTGCACACTTGCCACTGTGTGCATGTGTTAGTGTGTGTGGGTGCACACTTGCCACTGTGTGCATGTGTGTTAGAATGTGTGGGTGCACACTTGCCACTGTGTGCATGTGTTAGTGTGTGTGTGCACACTTGCCACTGTGTGCATGTGTGTTAGAATGTGTGTGGGTGCACACTTGCCACTGTGCACAGGTGTATGTAGAGGCCAGAAGTTGATGTCAGGTATCCCAGATATTGGTGGAGCTGAACTCTGAACTAAATATCTCCTTTCATTAGCTGGCTTTGTAGTTCACACTTTAATCCCAGCACTCAGGAAGACAGAGATCTCCGAGTTCAAGGCCAACCTGATCTACATGACAAATTCTAGGCCAGCCTGGGCTACATAGTGACATCCTGTCTCAAAACCCCAAAACTCAAGCCAGGTGGGTGGTGGCACACGCCTTTAATCCCAGCAATCAGGAGGCAGAGGCAGGTGGATCTCTGTGAGTTCGAGGCCAGCCTGGGCTACAGAGTGAGTTCCAGGAAAGGCACAAAGCTACATAGAGAAACCTGTCTCGAAAAAACAAAAAACAAACCCAAAAAACAAACAAAAAACCCAACCAAACAAACAAAACTCCTTTTAAGATATGACTCAAAAAAAAAAAAAAAAAAAGATAAGACTCAGTGAGTAAACATGCTTGCCACCAAGCCTGACAGAGTTTGATCCCCAGAACCCATGTAAAAACTGCAGGGAAAGATTCTCTGGCCACCACATATGTGCCATGGCATGTACATGCCCGCACACATGCATCACATACTCACTCACATAATAGTAATGATTTTTAAGGTCACAGCAGTGTGCTGGTACATGCCTTTAATTCTAGCACTTTAATTCAGCAGAGGCAGTTGGAGCACTCTGAGTTCAAGGCCAGCCTGGACATAGCAAATTCCAGGCCAGCTAGGGTGCCATAGTAAGACCACTTAAAAAATCTTTTAGTTGTGTGTGCACACATGTATATAAATGAGTGTATGCCAATGGCATTGGATCTCCCAGAGTTGGAGTTTCAGGCAGTCTTCAGCTACCAGACATGGTTGCTGAGATCCAAACTCAAAATCTTGACCATTCTCCAGCAAAATAATTTATTTTTAGGTACATGTGTATGTGAGGGGCTACGTGTTTGTCTGTGCATCACATATAAACCTTGTGTCTGTGGAGGTCAGGAGGTACAGGGGCCCCTGAAACTGGAGTTACAGGCAGTTGTGAACCGCCATGTGGGTTTTCTGCAAAAGCAAGTTATCTTAACCAATGAGCCATGTCTCTAGCCCTTTGTTCCCATTTTTAAAAAGATTAGAATTTGATGACGATCCCTGTCTTGTCTTATCCAGGCATTTCCTACATGAGGGGAAGAGTATACCACGCATCTCTTGAGAACTCAGGCCAGCATGGGGACATGGAGAGGCAGCAAGAAGTGTGTGAATGACTGCGAGGAACGTTCTCATGGACACGGGGGATATGTGAAGACCCTGGGGATTTGCTGTGACCTTGAGCCTGTTCATAGAGCAGTGAGTGTCAGGGAGAGAAAAGAGGGACATCAGCTGCTGGACACATTTCCAGTGCTGGAAAGACTCCTCTGGGGAACACACAAAAGCTTGCAGGCACAGAGGCCGAGAGTGATGTACGGAAGGAAGGAAGGCCTGGGAGGGAGGGGGACCCTCCACAGTGCATCCTGACTTGTCCCCACTGGGCTTAAAAACAGCTGCTTCTTCGTAGTCAGGGATGCCAGGATGGACCATCAAGAAAGGGTTTCAGATTAGCCAGCCCCCTGGAGGCAGCCAGCCATGGGACGACAGACCACGACACCACTATTTATTAGCTGTGTATCTTTGGACAAGGAATTTGATGTCTCAGAAGCTGAGTTCCTTCCTCTGTGACAGGCCTGAAACACAAACACCTTGTATAGACAGAGTCATACTCATGTCAAGTCAGGTGACTGCCATGAGACCAGAGTGAGCATCGCTCCAGCTGTTCCACACTCCTGAGAAAAGTCCTTGACTCTGGCTAGGTGTGGTGGCACTTGTCTTTGATCCCAGCACTTGGGAGGCAGAGGCAGGTGAATCTGAGTTGGAGACCACCCCGGTATACATTATCAGTCCCACGCCAGCCAAGGCTATATAGTGAGACCCTGTCTTGGACAACAACAAAAAGACTCCTTGATCCCCCAGCCCCTCACAACTGGAGCTGACTGAACCTAGGGCTTCCCACTTGGTAAACAAGTGTTTACTGCTGAGCTATACTCTTAAGTTCTACTCATTTTTTTTTTTTTTTGGTTTTTCGAGACAGGGTTTCTGTGTGTAGTTTTTGGTGCCTGTCCTGGATCTCGCTCTGTAGACCAGGCTGGCCCCGAACTCAGAGATCAGCTTGCCTCTGCTTCCTGAGTGCTGGGATTAAAGATGTGTGCTAGCTACCACTGCCCTTCTGTTTTACTTTTTTGATACAGGGTCTATGTTGCCCTGGCTGGCATAGAACTCACAGCAGTTCACTTGCTTCTGCCTCCTGAGAGCAGGTATTAAGGTGTGCACCAACACACTTATTTGTCTTGAGACAAAGTCTCACTAAGTTGTCCAGGCTAGTCATGAACTCACCTCTGTAGCCCAGGCTGGCTTTGAGTGTGCAATCCTCAGTCTCCTAACCAGCTGAGGTTACAGGCTTGGTTCAAAAGGAGACCAAGGCCAGGACTAGAAAAATCCTACAACTGGTCTCTTACTTCACATTGCTTGTACGAATATTTGAAATAATCCACCCTGGGGCAGGACCCAGGAGCCTCGTCCACTGTTGATTCCCCAGTTCTCCACAGCAGCGTTCACACGTGTGCAAACGGGCTCACATCAGGTCTAACCTCACTTTGCTGCATCTGGAGCTCAGCAGATAGATGGTGTGTGTGTGTAAGACTGATGCCCTGTTCTCTCCTCCCCGCTTTCATGACTTCAAAGACACTGCTTCCCTGACCCCATAGTGACAACTCTGGCATCGGCTTTGGGCTGATTCAAAGCAGCAGATACTGAGCGCTGGTCTGGCTGTTCGTTCTCCACATTCTAGCCATCTATCTCTTAGGGTAAGCACGGGCATGCTGGAGACTCGGGGGCTACCAGGAAGAGCTAGCTCAGGCAGTCTGTCTTGTGGTTGGATTCAGAGGGCAGCCTACTGGTTGAACCCCTCCTCTGAGGACTGGGACTTCAGCTATGATCAGAGCAGACATTTTTTAGGAGTTTACAAGGAGATCAGGATGAGGTAGCAATAGGTTGGTGAACAGTTTGAGGACCAGAATTTGTTCCTTTAGTTTTGAGGTGTAAAATACATCAGTGTCCCATCCTTGACATCTGGTCCAGTGGCTTAGTTAACCAGTGTTCGTCTGTTGGGAAGAGCTCGGGCTCCCCAGAGTCAGCTCTTGCACTGTAGCTCCCTCAGGAGCAACTGTCAACAGATCCGAGACTAAAGGGGCCCCAAGACTCAAGGACTGCTCCAGTCTACTCTGGGGTTTCCAGCTGTTTTTCTTGGCCAGAGGATTACACCCATTGGGATGCAGATAGGGAGCAGGGAGCAGGAAGCAGAACAGTGAAGTCAGATGAAGTGGAGAGGAGGCAGATCAGATGTTAAGGAGGACATGAAAACAGCCACCAGCAGCCCAAACACCGGACAGAGAACACCCAGAGGGGCATCTTTTCAAGTGCAGGCTGTGCTGGGCATGGTAAGGTCCTAGCAGGTAATCCTCCTTTCCCCTGGAGACTAACAATCAGAATCCTTATTGTGGACTACCTCCTTCTAGGGCTGGGCTGAAGCCTAGGCACACAGCGGCTAACATCTGGACCTGGGATCATGTCTGCCAACAAGGGCTGGTGGGTGCCACCTGAGGGTGAGGACAACCTGTCTGAGAAGTTTCTAAGGAAGACCAGGGAGTCTCCACTGGTGCCAATAGGTGAGTTGGGGAAGAACAGGGTTGGGGTGGATGTCTCCTCTGTGGGACTTCATGTCTCTCCGTCCCTTTAAAGAACGAGGCAATGGTCAGAAACTCAAGAGGCCCACCCACTGCACAAGGAACAAACTCTTATAATACAATGAATGTGTCTGACAGGTGGAGGTGGCAGCTGACTGAATGCAAAGTACACAGGGTGCTAACAGCAGGATAGGGGTCTGTACTGGGATCTGGGATTGTCCCAAGGTTTCCCTTCCAGGCTCTAGAATATGAGAACCTGTACAAAGAGGTTCGACCCAGGAGTGGGTGGAGCAGCTCAGGCGGGGGTGTAGTCATGACAACAAACTGTCTGCATATGGAGAAGGGGCATCATGAGGGTCACAGGCACTTAAAAAAATGCCAGAGAGGAAACTCAATATTCCAAACTCAGATGCACGAAATAATCTGCTGCTGGGTGGTGGTGGCGCACACCTTTGATCCTAGCACTTGGAAGGCAGAGGCAGGAGAATCTCTGTGAGTTCGAGGTCAGCCTGGTCTACAGAGCAAGTTTCAGGACAGCCAGGGCTACAAAGAGAAACCCTGTCTTGAAAACCTTAAACCAAAAAAAAAAAAGAAAAAGAAAAAAAAAAAAAAAGAAAAAAGGAAAAAAAAAGTCTACTTAGCTCTCAACCTGCAGGCCCAGAAGGGGCTAAGGGACCCTGGACTTGGACACAGGCCCCGTGATTCCACTGTCTGCCCACAGGCCTAGGAGGCTGCCTGGTGGTAGCAGCGTACAGGATTTACCGGCTGAAGGCTCGAGGTTCCACCAAGCTGTCCATACATCTGATTCACACCCGAGTGGCAGCGCAGGCATGTGCTGTGGGTGCGATCATGCTCGGTAAGCAGCGTGGTGGGGGTCAGAGGGAGAAGAGGGACAGAGTGTCCTCAGTCAGCTCGTTCAAAGTTCAAGTCCCTGCTGCCCACACTAAAATCCTTGATGAATCCCTATGCTGAGGCCTTTTCAGGGTTCCCCATTGGTCACTGTTGCTGGGCAATGGGACGGTACGAAGACAGCCTGCTTCATGAGAAATTTCCCAGAGGTGAGAACCAGGAAGAAGCAACAGCTACTTGTGAACTATGACTGTGGGCTACTCCCTTTCACTGGGCCTCAGTTTCCCCATGCATAAGAACCACCTCTGGCTAGTCCACTCAGCAGTGCTTTGTGCAGAACAGACATCAAGTGCCTGGATGTCTGGCAGCTGTTGGGGCCTGTGGCACACAGATGAGCAGGGAAGCTGAGTCTCAAGGGCAAAGCTAAAGTAGAGCCACTGAGCTGGAAGAGTGGGGAGAATTTAATGTACTTCTTCTCTTCCTTCCCCACACAGGTGCCATGTACACAATGTACAGAGATTATATCAAGAGGGTGTCAGAGGATCCTGACAAGTAGGACTCCTGAGATGGCAGGATGGCCCAATTCCCCAGCGGTCTCTGTATGTGCCTAATAAAGCCATGGTGAAGAAAGTGAAGTGTCTTACTCGTGAGTAGAGCAGAGCAGAGCAAGAACTGTGGAGGCTGGAGGATGGCCAGTACAAAGGGTGGGGACCAAAGGGCTCTGGCCCCAACTCAAGGGGGAGAGACTCAAGGTGCAGCAGTCTCCTAGGAGGACAGCCCTCAGTTCCCAGGGTCCCAGCCATTCCTGTACCACCTCATGTCCAGTCAGAAGCAGGCTGGAACGGGAATGGGAAAGTGGGGGCTGGGAAGGGGGCCCCGAGGCTCATGGGAACACTGAATCAGACACAGGCATTCCTTCCACCACGGGCTGCTTCCCTAGGGACCCAGTCGGGAAGGCAGCTGCAGCTGGGAGCAGAGGCAGTGATGCCCATGGGAAATCACATACCCAGAATGTAAGTGCTCAGATTAGACAGGCAGAGGCTGGGGTAAGGGTGAACGAAAGCAGCAACCAAGGCAGAGGTCAGAATGTTCTGTTCATTTACAAACCATGGCTAAGGATGGACTTGTAAGAAATAAAAATTCCATGTAAATCCTGAAGACAGGCCCCTGGGGTTAAACACTTTCATCCTGTTCTCGTTCTTCTTCTCTGGGCCCAAGCTCCTCTGTTCCTTGGGAATGGAGCCAGGCAGAGGCCATAGAAGGATCCAGGAGGCCAGATGCCCCTTCCTCCCTGGGACACTGGCATGGAGGTTTCTGGGTTGTTCAGAGGGGCCCATAGCAGTTCCCAGATGCTCACAGCATGAAGGCCCAATTACACAGGTCTCAGCTTGAGTCCAGAGCCGTAGGCATTGCAGGGAGCAGGAGCGCCAGCCCCGGCACTCACATGGGGTAATTGAGTACAACGTCTTGTTTGGCGAGCTCTAGCAACATAGGATCGTCGAAGAACTTGCTGATGCTCACATCTTCACTCAGGCCCTGTGGAGAATGGAGTCAGACACTAGGGTGAGCTCCTCAGGAGGGGTAACCGAGCATAGGGGCATCCAGACCCGTGCTTGACGGGGAAGAAGGCTGGTCAAGACTGTCTGAGAACTTGTGCCTTTAAGGTACTGTGACAGCTCCTGTTTCCTTTGGGTCCTAGGTCTGCTTCCCCGAGGGACTGACCTTTCCAAACAGCAGTACACTACCCTCCAAGAGGAAGAAAGACCACACATAACTCCCATGGAGGCCCTGGGGGGTGAGGGATGGCAATGGTTTAAAGAACACATACCTTCCTACGACGGGTTTTGATCATGAACTCCCGGGCCAGGTGAGGAGCTGGCTGGGGCTCCAGAGGGCGGATGACAATGCTCTTGTCCAGAGGATCACCAGGCACAATCTAGGACGCAAAGAGATTCAGGTAGTCAAGGCAGCTTCCCAGAGGATTCAGACCCAGAAGCAGAAATCTTCTCCAGGGCTGAGAAAGGACAGAAGAGGAACTGGCAAGGAGGGCAGTCTGCTGACCTGGGAGCCCAAGTTGGCCAGGTTTCCTCACCTGCCAATGGTGGAAGACAGACAGGGAAAAGGCCTGCCCCTGGGTATGAGTGCGGAGATCAGTCTCAAAGCCGAAAGAGTCGATGGCTGGGATGAAAGCTTTGATCGTGTAGAGAGGGGAGCCTGGGATGGGTGCGTCCTGAGTCACATGCCCCCTGAGAGAGAAAGACAAAAGATAAGGCCTTAGTTGTACACAGCCAACAAGGCAAGGGGCAATGGGTCTTCTCGCCCCTCTGCGTATCTTAGCCCAGCACCATCAAAGATGGATAAAACATGCTCTGCAGAGGGGACTGGCTTGGGGCTCTTAGCAGAAGCCACAGGAGCAGCTACCTCTGGAGAGGAGGAAAGGGAAAGGATACTGAAGAGATGGGATCCTATGGACAACCCCATCACTTCTTCATTTTAGAACTCTCACAGGAGTGGGGGAGGGGAAGAAGAAATCCCAGGCACTGCCTATGGTAAAGCTAGGGCCTGCCTCGGTTCTCCTACTTCCTTGTGGAAAACAAGCTCGTGGTCTTCTGGAGTGGAAAGGTGAGGAGAGCAATGGCTGGGGCCATCTCCTCCTTCCCCGCCCTCAGCAGCCAAGGGACTTCTTGCTCTCAAATACCCTCCCTAACAACAGGCTGCTCACCTGCGCCTGGCCAGGACTGTGTAAACAGCGGACACACAGTCTGCAGGGGCCTGGACCTCTACAAAGTAGTAAGGCTCCATCAGACGAGGAGTGGCCTGCAACAGAGCAAGACAGGGCTCAGTCTGAGGAAGACAGAGTGAGGACATAAAGGGTCTCCAGACCTTCTGGATCCTTCTGTGGCCTCTGCCTGGACCTCCACTTAATTTTCTGTCCAGTTCCCTACAGCTCCACTCACCATGAGGAAGGCAGAGTAGACTACCCGCCTGGCTGTAGGGATGATCTGGCCTCCACCCCGATGGAGGGGTTCCTGGGCAACCACTGCATCCAGGATCTTAAACTTGACATTCCGAATCACTGAAAGGAGATGGGAGAGCTGGGGCTAGTCACAGGGACATGGCAGAACAGCAGGGTAACTTGCTATACTGAGGCCACAGTGCAGCTGCCCAAAGATATGATACAAATATCACATCACATTGGCAAGGCCAGCAGCAAACAGGTCAGCAGTTGAACACGGACTTAGCATTTGATTTAGGCCGCGCTATGACAATGGAGCTTCCTTACAAGTTTATGTGCTGGTTCTGAACAGCTGTTTCCTGCACACAGACTATGTTCTAGAAATTGTATTTGGTCCCACGCAGTCTAGCATCACAAACCACTCCAACCTGATTACCCTCGTGTATCTCTTCTCAACATACCAAAGACAGGTTCTACTCAGGAATTAAGAGCAAAATTGCTCTTCCTACTGGGTCCCAAAGATGGGAAGCCCATCCCTAGCTCATCACCTCATTTGGCTAGAGCAAGTGTCCTGGGAATGGAGTCAGGAGGTCGCCGGAGGACTTACGTTCATCGCAGAGCGGTCCCTCCCTAGTTCCCCACTGGAAACCTTGAACAATGCTGTCCTTCACTGAGCCGAGGAGTGCCTTGTCCACCTGCACAGAAATATCAGGCCTCCTTAGCAGTCCACTGACAACAGGCACCGAGTTCAGAAGGAGGAGAAAAGTATGGCTGTGAGAAGCCACTCTTTGAACAGGGAAGAGGACACTACAGTTTCTTCAATCAAGGATGAACACTTTGCAGGCCTCCCAGCCTTCCACCAGTTTACTCTACCTCTGAGGGCAATGTGTCGTCCACTAGGATGTTTGGTCCTGTAGCATCAGGACCAAAGGCCCAGATGGAACGGGCAGCCAGCAAATCCCAGTCATACTTTGTTTGGAAGAACTCTCCCAGCTTTTTCCTGGAGGAAAGAGGAGAAAGTGGCTCCTGAGGCCATAGATCCTTCCTTTCTGGAATATAGTAACCCACTCTGCCCATCATATCCAGAACAGCAAAGAAGGATGGATGGCGTCAAGGGACCAGGCAAGGAAGCCGTAGTGTGAGCCCTGGAAGTGGCGCCCTGTCTAACCTGTTCCAGGTGATCTGGACCACTTCGTTCTCTATGTCCTCAGCCAGGCCCTTCTCAAGAGGCTCAGCAATCATGGTGATCTTGTTCCTGGTCAGAAAGGACAGGAGCAGTGAGAAGGGGTCATAGGATGAGCAGGGCGACAACACAGCCCTCTGAGAGTTCCAGAAATGGGAGACTTAGAGGCAGGGGGCAGCAAAGGGTGCCCTGTCTTCTTTCATTTGTTTTGTGTTTAAATGTGTATGAGAAGTTTTGCTTGCATTTATGCACAGGCACCACATGTGTGCAGTGTTCAAAGGAGCCAGACAGGGTGCTAGATGCCCTGGCCTGGGACTGTGAGCCACCATGTGTGTGCTGGAAAGAACACTTTGGTGCCTCTGCAAGAGCAACAAGTACTTAACCACTGAGCCGTGTCACCAGCCCCTCTGTCTGCTCTTTCTTGAAAAGTAAGGCTGGGGACGGAGAGTGTAGCCTGGCAGGACAGCATGTTTTTAGCATGTATGAGGAGCTAGGCTCCACTTCCAGACCCACTAAAAAAGAAAAAGCAGCCAGGTGGCGGTGGCACATGCCTTTAATCCCAGCACTCGGAGGCAGAGGCAGGTGGATCTCTGTGAGTTTGAGGCCAGCCTGGTCTACAGAGTGAGATCCAGGACAGGCTCCAAAACTACACAGAGAAACTCTGTCTCAAAAAACAAAACAAAACAAACACCCAAAATATAAACAAACAAGCAAAAACAGTTAATACGTAGGGCAGATTTCCCAAAGCTGACGTGGCACCTAGGAAATTCTCAGGAAGGAATGTCAGAGCAGAAAGGGATGCAGTCTGGAATAAAGTTGTGTATCTAAGCAGCCCCCACCCATCTCAGAAGTCTCTACTGCTACAAAAGCTGTGGTTGGGGTAGGGTGAAGTGAGTGTGGGAGAGGATGAGATTGTTAGTTCCAAGTACCAAGTACAGCGTTCCCAGTTCCCATCATTTTCTTTCTTTTTTTTCTTCTCCCCAAGACAAGGTCATACGTTTAGCCCCAGATGGCTTCGAACTTACTATATAGATGGAGCTGGCCTTGAACTTGCAGCAATTCTCCTAGATTTAAACCACCATGCCTGGGTTTTTGTTGGTGTTGTTTGTTTTGAGACAGAGCCTCACTATGTAGCTCTGACCCTGGAGTTCTGTATGGAGAGATCTTACCACATCTGTTTAAAGGTGTGTATACCACCATGCCCCTCCCCCTTTTATATAAAGAATCTCACATGGCCCAGGCTGCCCTCAAATTTGTTATATGGTTGAGGCTGGCCTAGAACTCCTGATCCTCCCACCGCTACCTCCCAAGTGATGGGATTTGCAGGCATTTGCCACCACACCTAGCCTCTTCCTTTGAGGATTTGTGTGTGTGTGTTTACATGTATGTGTGTACAGGCTGATGTTGTTGGGTGTCTTCCTTTCCACATACTCTCCACCTTTTTTTTTTTTTCTTGAGATAAACACAATGAGTTCCAGGTCAGCCTGAGCTGCAGTGTGAGCCTCTGTCTTAAAAAGACAAGAAAAGTGTACAGAGTAATGGGTTTTTTCGTGGCCTTTTTTCCATACACACATCGTTGTATCTGTTCATGTCTGTTTCCTAGTGCTCCCCCTTGCCTCCACCTCCTGCTTACTTCTTATTGGGTGTTTCAGCAAAGCATTTGAGGGAGGATGTTTCTACCACTGTCTCACAGAATGTCACAACTGGGTCAGCCACCTAGGCAATGAGAAAAAAAAAATCGAGGTAAAATTGAGTTTTGTTGGAAGGACAGAGTTCTACCTAGGGAATTCTGAAGCACCCTTGCTCTTCCTCTGCATAAAACCCCTAAGCGGCTCTGCAAACAGTAGGCTAAACTACCACACTACTACCAAAGAGCTAGGGAGTAGAGAAACTACTTCCAAGTCAGGAGTAAATGGGGGCTCAAACTAAGCTCTAAAACTAGGGCTATAATTATGGTCCAAGGAAGTTCCTGATACCTGCTAGTCACTGAATAACCCCTGGGGGTATGACAGAAACAGTGCTAGAGACCCTTGAGTACCTGCTCCATCCTCAAGCCACAGCCCTAGGAGTAAAAGTGTCTTAGAGGGACAGGACCTCGGAGAGAGTATGTCTTGACTGGGAGACAGTGCCATGCCATGTGTGGTTCAAGATGCTAGGTCAAGACTTGGTGATAAGCCCTGAGAGTCAGCTCCCCCTTTCCATGACACTACCCACTCTGAGTCAATCATTAGGTAGTTCTTTTCCTAATGAAGGGACAAGAATAACTCTGGCTTGGGAGCCTTGACTTTAAACACATGACATTGAAAATGACTTAGTAAACAGGGTAAACCCATTCTCTAGAATCTTCCTGACAAAGAGCAGCAGGAAGTGCTTTCTACAAAAGGGTCCAGTGGGCATCCAGGGGCTGAGGGTCTGGCTACTTAGGCCATCCCTCTGGAACTAGAAGCCAGGCTAAGGGAAGGGGCACCTTGATGTCGATCTCTGAGTACATCTTCCGCAGATCGTGCATCACACAGTCCAGGTAGAGCTCCCCAGTGCCCAGGATCACATGCTCACCAGACTCTTCTACCTGAAACACAGTGGCCGCAGCAGTCATGGCCCTCACCCTCCTGTCTTGGACACAGCAGATGTAAACAAAAACCGAGGCACGAGAGATGAAGATACTATAACTCGTTACCAGAAGCAGTGACCGTTTCAGATTTTTTTTGTTTTCGAGACAGGGTTTCTCTGTGTTGCTCTGGCTGTCCTGGAACTTGCTCTGTAGACCAGGCTGGCCTCGAGCTCACAGAGATCTGCCTGCTTCTGCTTCCCAAGTGCTGGGATTAAAGGTGTGCACCACCACTGCCCAGCCTGTTTCAGCTCCTTAACAAGTTCACTGTAGCTGGGCAGTGGTGGCGCATACCTTTAACCATAGCACTTGGGAGGCAGAAGCAGGTGGATCTCTGTGAGTTCAAGACCAGTATGGTCTATAGAGTGAGCTCCAGGATAGGTTCCAAAAGCTAGACAAAGAAGGGGCTGGAGAGATGGCTCAGTGGTTAAGAGCACTGACTGCTCTTCCAGAGGACTGGGGTTCAATTCCCAGCACCCACATGGCAGCACATGACTCTCTATAACTTCAGTTCCAGGGACCTGACACCTTCACACAATGCACATGAAATAAACTTAAAAAAATAATTATTTTAAAAAAAAATCTACACAAAGAAACCCTGTCTTGAAACAACAACAAATCAGTGGACAGCTAGGGCTAGTTCAGTGGTCAAGCATTTTTTCTGCATGACTGAGACCTTAGATTCAATCCTTAGCACCATCTACATCCCACCCCACATTCCCCCAAAAAAGGGAAGAAAAAAAGCTGGGTGTGGTGGTATGCCTGTAACCCCAGTATTCAGGTGGCAGAGGCAGGAGATTTACCCTGAGGTCAATTTGATTTGTATAGCTAGTTCTAGGTCAACCTATACTGCACAGTAAGAGTCTGTCCCCGCCAGGTGGTGGTGGTACACATCTTTAATCCGAGCACTCGAGAGGCAGAGGCAGGCGGATCTCTGTGAGTTTGAGGCCAGCCTGGTCTAAAGAGTGAGTTCCAGGAAAGGCGCAAAGCTTCACAGAGAAACCCTGTCTCGAAAAACCAAAGTCTGTCCCCAAAATAAGAATGCAGAGGACAATACCGTCCCTAAGACACTGGGAACATTTAGCATAGTGCTGCTGAGTATGTTGTCACTGACTTGATTCCTACCTTGGCCATCCAGGTTAAACCCCAACCTTATATCCAAAAATATAAGCTAGCCCTTTAACTCTCCCTTCCTGCCTCTCAGAAATAGTATGGTGGCAGGTTCAAGAGTGTACAAGATCAGCCACTTTTGTTTGTTTTAATTTTCTGTTATGATGCGTGGGGGTGTTTTGCCTGCATTTGTATGTGTGCACCACATGCATGCCTGGCACCTGGGTGGCCGGAAAGAGCTTCAGATCCCTTGGAAATGGAGTTACGGACGGTGATAAGCAGCCAATGCTCTCAACCGCTGAACCATCTCTCCAGCCCTGTCTGTAGCCCACAGTGGCATCCGACTCCCTATGTAGCTGAGGTTGACCCTGAGCTTTCTGCACCCTCCTGACTCCACCTTGTACATGCTGGGATTGCAGGGGTCTACCACCACACCTGGTTCTCATTTTTCTAGAAAACCAATTCAAACTGGGTGCCTCTTAAGGAATAGTCTATCTAAAGTCGCCTGAGGAAACACACACACTCCAGTTTTGTCTAGCCCTTAAATGGCAACAGGTGAGCACTGTCCACGAACCAGGCTGTGGGAAACAACAGATCAGGAACACCTTCTGAGTGCCACACAGTGCCACACAGCAGTTAGCTGGGGCGGGTATGGCTTGGCAGCTACTGCAGGCCTTGCACATACCTTGGTGGTGAGTGATGGATAGCTCTTGTTGACCTTGCGCAGGCCGTCAAGCATTTTGGGTAGCTCTGAGGGGTTGACCGGCTCCACAGCAATCTTGATAACAGATGTGGTATTGAATTTCAAGGGCCGGAAAATCTGAGCCTGAGAACCAAAATACAGAAGAGTGAGGCCTCAGGGGTAGGCAAGAAGGCCCAGGCCTAAGGGAGAAGCTGAAGTCTTGATTCCTCAACCGAGAACCATGGTACAGCTGGGGCCCAATTTAAAGGGCCATTTGCTCCAGGCATTTTGGCACAGCACTGGGAAGAACAAGAAGCATGTCTCCTAATTCCTAGAATGTGGCAGGGTGAGGACGCATGCTAGGGCCTAGCCAAGAAGTAGCAGTGACTGTGGATTAGGACCTTTTGTGTTTCAAAGCTTGTTGGCTCACGTGGCTACGGCTCCCTGTGCCCTTCTAGCTCAATGTGCTCCCTTTCAGAAACACTACCTCCTCATTGCCTCGGGGTTCAGTTATAGTCGCTGTCTTCACAATCGGCTGATCGACACCTTCAATCAGAACCCAGTTGCCAGCAGGAACACGATTCACCTCAATGTGGTACCTGGAGGAACATCCAATAAACGGGCATAGAACTTAATCAGAGCATTCACTCCATAAAAATGTACCAAGCATCTGCTACACGCCAGGCGCAGATCCAGGAGCAGAGGTGAGTAACACAGATCCACTCTAGCGGGGAGAGATGTGATGAACAATCACATAAGCTCACAGGACAAGTGCTATGCAGCGTGTAGTGTATGAGGATGTAATGGGAAAGCTTAATTCCCAGTAGAGACTCCTGGCAAAATGCCACTGCCTGGTGGACCTCTGTGCATTAGAGGCTAGCCTGGTCTACACAGTGAGTTCCAGGAAAGCCAGGGCTACATTAGTGAGACCCTGTATCACAAAACAAAAAATAAAAAAATAAAAATAGCTATGGCCTAAGATTTATCCAATGTAAGGGACTGCCAAAACATAGATCCTTTCATTTCTGAGCTCTTCAATTTTCTTCTGCCTTCTAGAGAGAAGGGTGGATTTGGAGAACGGAAAGGGGCCATCGCTGAGGCATAGCAGCCACATTATTACCAGCAGGATTGCTCTGGTTCTGCTTGTTACCTGAAGACAAATCGCCCAGAGGCCCAAGCTAAGTCTGATTCAACAGACAGGGATGTCCCAGGGACTCAGCCAAAGAACAGACGGTGGACGTACAGAAACAACTGCTTTTGGGAAGAAAGCTGAAGCAGTAAGTTAAGGGACAGAGAAGAGATGAAAAGTGGGTAAGAGGAGAGATGACCCAGCAGCTGAGAGCATTTGGCTGCTTTTCCACAGGACCTCAGTTTGATTCCCAGCACCTACATGGAGGCTCACAACTGTCTATAACTCCTGTTATAGGGGATCCAAAGGCCTCTTATGGCCTCCTTGGGCACCAAGCATGCGGATGGTGCACAGACATACATGCAGGCAAAACACTCACACACATTAAAAAGGAAAGAAAGTAAAAATAGAAATCCTACTCAAAAAAGCTTCAATCCAGACACTCAAAACTCAAAAGGAAAGATTCCAACATTCCAACAGGAGTTGCCCTTCAGCTCTGGCAACCTTAAGAACTAGATGTCCACAGATCTGCCAGGAGGGGGATTGTGGAATATTCCTTTACACTGTGTGAATATATGTCATTATGACTGGTTTAATAAAGAAGCTGACTGTTCTATGGCTAGGCAGGTAAGGTTAGGCGGGTGAACCACACTAATAGAATGCTGGGAGAAGAAGGGCAGTCTCAGGATTGCAAGGAGGGACATCTTACTCTGCACTTTACCAACCAGGGAGCTGAGTTTCCTAGGATTCCTTTTAACACCTTGCGACAGTCCCAGGATAGAAGCCTACATATGTCCTTGTAGGCTGTGGTCAAGAGTGCAGTACCTGGCGACGGAGATCCAAAGGCGGCCCACAGTACATATCTGGGAGTCTTCCTCATCTTCCAGAGTGTAGTTCTCCCCCAGCACCTTCACAGGCTGTCCAGCATGGATGGTGCCGCTCAGCACCCGGCCAAAGGCATGGAATTGAACTCCATCGTCCGTGCTGTACATCTTAGTAGTGTGGCACATCAGGGGACCCTGGCGGAGGGACAGAGGACAGCTCTAACCACACACAGCCTGAAGGTAGTGCACCTCCCGACAGCAGCTGTGAGGAGAAAGGCCGGACGAAGGAGGAAATGGACTCCTGGAAAAACTCCAAACTGTGTGTTACCCCTCCCTCTGTGAAGGGCCTACAGGAGATTCGGACACAACAAAAATACAAATGAGACAACCAAGCCAGACAGGTGGTACAGGCTGGCAATCCCAGCAGAAGGGAGGCTGAGGCATGAGGGCTCCCAAGAGTGTAATGCCAGTCTCAGGTAGAGTGAAAACCTATGCCATAAAACATGCTCCCGGCCAGGAGGCGGAGGAAAAAGAAAAAAAAATATGTTCCCTTACATCTGGGTCACAGTCACTCATGGCCTCGCCAAGGTCGGAGTCCACGCCGCCAGTGTAGGTATGCTCAATCTTGGGTTTGGCACCCACTTTTGGAGATGGAATGTGCTGTACACACATGTCCACAAAGCCTATGGAGGGAAAAGAGGAAGCCATTACTGCCACATTCTTACAGAGGAAGTGGACGGAAGTATGAACTCAACATGGAAGCTAACACTTCTAGGGAAGTCAGTTTCCTAGGAGAAGAAACTACACACTTTTGGAGTCACACTGATGTCACAGAAATTTAAGAAGATTTCAGTGGGACATAATTCCTTAAAACCCAGCTGACAAAAGTTTAGAGACTCAAACAATCCATGGCCACAGAGATCCAGGCTTTTACTGAACCCAAGTATTTACTGAGTGCTGACACTGAGCCTATGTTTACTTAGGACAGGCCTCAGCTGATTAGCCCGCCCTTTGAGAAACTGCATGTTTCTACTCAGTAAGTTACTGTTTCCCTAACAGATTAGTAAACCACGAAACAGACTGCTCATTCAGACACCGGGATTGGTAAAATCTTTTTCCTTCTTCAGTCTGAAAATCAAACCCAGATGTCTACCCATGAGCCACAGTCCTAACTTCAAGTGTATCTGCTTTTGATGGGTGTCCAGTATCTTCGGACTGATGGCCAGTCCAGAGCTATTATCACCTTTAAAGATGCAGACACCTAACTCCCATCAGACTTAGAATCAACGGTTGCTGAGGCCCTCTGCCTTGGCCCTCTATTACTCATACTTTGAGATCAGTTCTCACTCTATAACCCCGCTGGACTGGAAGTCCCTGTGCAGACTTGGCTGAGAGCTGCCTGCCTCTGCCTCCCGAGCACTGGGCTTAGACATGCACCATCATGCCGTTTCACAGCTATTTTTAAAGACAGCACTTTGCTCTGAAACTCAGCCTACCTGGAAGTGCTATGTAGCCCATGCTGGTCTCAAACCCATGACAATCTTGCATTAGTCTACCAGGTGCTGAGCCACCATTTCTGGCATTATTTATAGACAAAAATCAGTCACAGAAGAAACAGGAAGTCTCCCCTGGTCCCCCTGAAAGCTGCAGGTCATAGAATCAAAACTCAGGTCTTGGCATGTGTGGAGGTGCACATCTTTGATCGCAGTACTTGGGAGGCAGAGGCAGGAGGATATGTGGGTTTGAGGCCAGCCTGGTCTACAGAGTGAGTTCCAGGACAGCCAGGCCTGGATAGCGAGGTCCTGGCTTCAAACACACAGAAATAAGCTCAGGTCTCTCCTCAGCTAGCTCAGTGCTCCTGCTGCGCTGGTATCGGCTTCCACGGACCAGAGAGGAAAGCAGCTCAGCAGACGGAAGGGGGTGAATCCAAGCCCCTGTTAGGACACTATGAAATGCTCCCACAGGCTCCCGTTTGAACTCTTGGTCTCCAGGTAGGGGTTCTGTTTGGGGGGGGGGGGGGCTGCAGAATCTTGAGGAGGTGGGCCTAGCTGGAAGAAGTAGCTAAGTGGGAAACAGGTTTTTGAGTTACAGCCTGGCTCCGTTTCCTGGTCTGTGAAGATGTAAGAAGGTCTGGCTCCCACTCTCATCACACGAACCCCACCATGCCTTCCCCTCCACGATACTGCACCCTATTAAAGCACAAGCCCAAACCAGCTGTTCCTGTCAGGTATCTGTCACTGTGAGGGAGAAAAGCAAACATCTCCTGAGGCCTCACCTGTGTCTTCCCTGCTTGACTCGGTAAACCCACCAGAGCCCAGGGCCTGCCACCCATCTCCTTCACCTGCAGGACCCTCTTGATAGGGGAAGTCTAATCCCTTTTTCCAACATCAGAAACAACTACAGAAAACAGCTGGGAAAGGCTGCTGTAGCTAGTTCACACGCCCTCACAACTCCGCTGTCTGCAGGGGAGCTTCCAAGGCAAGCTGTGGGAGAACACAAGAGGCTGCTGTTGTTGTTGTATGTTTTCTGAGGCATCATGTGGCACAGAGTGTCCTGTGAACTCCTGATCTAACTGCCAAGTTGTAGGACTGCAGGTGTGAACCATGACTGCCAGATGAGGAGAGTAATGTTAAGGGCCTTGAGCTATTTATTACCTGTGAACTCGCCAAAGAACTTTTTACAGACCAGCCTGAGCAGAGGGCGGATGTTCAGCTTTAGCTCCTCCTTGGTAAGGTGGATGCCAAGTTCGTCCAGGGTCCTTGGCAGGCTAGTGTCCACATCACCCACCACCTGTGAGATAGAAGGCACTGGGTCAGCTCTGTAATGACAGCCCTAGTGAGGCATTACACCGAGAGCGAGAGGGAAGGCCCAAGAGAAATCTTACGAGCAGTCTTCTACAGGGAGGGCGCCTGGTAAGAACAGTGTGATTGGGAGGATGAGTCTATGCTACCTAGCCTTCAGGACTGAAGCTGACCCGGCGAAGTCCACATCCCCCACAAACTAAGCATTCAACTTGATTACCGTCAGTGCTGCCCCCTGGTGTCTGACAAGCAGCATCGAGCCCACTCAAGAATCTCTTACTCCTCCTACTTAAAGACTGCCCAGATTTAGAGGCTCATACTGGAAGAAACCAAAAAAGGCCACCTGTCAGGACAGGGCCAAACTAAATCATCCTCTGCAGACTCAAGGTCTCTCTCCAGAGGCAGATTCTGTAAATTTCTTTTATTAATCCATTCCAGCCTGACACAAGATACTAAGTGTTTTTTTAGCACTGATAAATTTTAGTCATTATTTTATTCTATTGCTGTTTTTCTCTTTTGTGGGTGGAAACGGCCACACACATTGTGTGCATGTTATCATACGTGTGTCCACTGGATACAGCACTGATTAAACACCTCCATATTTTATTAGTCTTGGAAGACAGTTTTTTGTTTGTTTGTTTGTTTTTGAGACACAGTTTCTCTGTGTAATAGTTCTGGCTATCCTGGAACTCACTTTCTAGACCAGAGATCCACTTGCCTCTGCTTCCTGAGTGCTGGAATTAAAGGTGTGTGCCACCACTGCATGGCTCAAAGATTTTTAATAAACAGTTGATGATGGAGCTGGGGAATGGGTAAAATGCAAGCTGTACAGGCACGAGGACCTGAGCTGGGATCAATACCCACATAAAGAACTGGGCATGCCTGCATACAAGTCTAATCCCAGCATTGAGAGGTGGAGACAGGGATTGTAGAGGCTCACTGGCCAAGCAGTTCATCAACTGGTGAGCTCCAGATTTAGTGAATGACCCTGCTTCAAAAAAACTAGGTCAGCTGCTAAAGAGGAAGACACCGGACACCAAACTTTGGCCTAAGCACATGCATGCACAAGCATCAGCAGCTGCCCATGAACACGCACACCACACAGAGACCCCTGGGACCTGTCAACACAAACTACAAACAAACAAATGATGACCTAGCAGATTTAAAGCAGGTGGCCCAACACTCACCTGAGCAAGGATCTTATAAAGAGGCTCCAAGATAAACTCCACAAAGCTCCTCTGGGAGCTGCTGGTTGGAGCCTTTTTTGTGAACTTTCTCCTAAAGAGAAAAAGAAGTGTGAGTGACCAAGGAGGGAGAATGTGACTTATCCCAAGGGTACATTGCCTAAATTCTGCATCTGAGTAGAAGCCAAGCAGACGGAGGACACTGTGTGATCACAGTTTCCAAAGGGATTCCTGAGAGGATTTATGGCTATGGCTGTCCTGAACGTCTGACCTGACCTTGAAGACCTAGGGGGCTAGGGTGGGAGGTGTCTTCCTCCACTACAGCTCATGATGCCAAGCATTCAGAGTTGCAGAGAGATGGCGGTTCATGCATAAGATAAAAGTAGATTTTAGTCTCAGAAACTCTTGTCATTATCAGGAAAACAAATCACCAGTCCACAAGGGTAATGCCCCACATGACACTTACGTCTTGGGATTGAAGTAGATGTCACCCCAGAGTCTTTTAGCAAATTCCTGGTAATTAATGTCACCTATAGGAGAAGGCACACAATTACAATTTTCCTGGAACAGTGTAGTGCAAAATTCTGTTTTAGGTGCTGCATGTTGTTAAAGCTCCCTCCTCCCAAGGTCCAGACACTCCTAATCAGGCAGCCAGACACTGAGGCACAGAGGGGGACAGGACTGGTCCACAGAGGACAAGGCTGCAGCAGAGGCATCTTCCCAAGTGCAAGGTCCTGGGCCTAGGAGCATGGCCTGTGTCCTCCTGAGGGACATCTACAGCCCTGTCTGCAGTGACACCCATCCTTTTTGCAACCCATGTGCCATCTAGCTGCAGTGTCAACATGAGGTGCCACTGAATGGAGCCCTAATCCCCGGGAGTCTCCAGTCCTGGAGAGGAAACACTGGAGCCACTCTTTTAAAAAAAGTATTATTATTATTATTATTATTATTATTATTTTTTTTTTTTGGTTTTTCGAGACAGGGTTTCTCTGTGTAGCTTTGCGCCTCTCCTGGAACTCACTTGGTAGCCCAGGCTGGCCTCGAACTCACAGAGATCCGCCTGGCTCTGCCTCCCGAGTGCTGGGATTAAAGGCGTGCGCCACCACCGCCCAGCCTTTTTTTTTTTTTTTTTTTTTTAAGGAAAAGTCTCACTGTGTAACCCTGTCTGGCCTGAAACTCACAGGTAGACCAGGCTGTCCCCAAACTCAGAGATCTGCCTACCCTTACCTCTTCAGCATACCTTACTGGCATGCAACACAACTACCCGCCTCATCTTTTACCAATTAGTATTTTCAGTTTAACTGCAATGTGAAAATCGATCAGACTGAAGCAAGCAGCCGTGACTTTTAAAATTCATGCACTTCTGAGTCTGGGGTGGGGAATATAACGCAGTGACAGAGTGCTTGCCCAGCATGTATGAGCCCCTAATTAGGGTTCATCCCTAGTTTTACAAAACAACAAACTCCTCTGAGCACAGAGCTCCTGAAGCATTCAGTTAGAGAACTGAGAACACCAACTCCTAGATTGTTCTGTTCTTATGTCAGGCTGTCCCCTTACCTCGGACAGCAAAGGAAAGGCACTCTCCTTTCCCAAAGGCCACATTTCCTCCAGACTTTTCTTTCTCATTGCAGCTATTGCTGCATTTCAAATGAGGCCAAACCTACTTCTTCCCTCCTGCCAGTTATGAAGTTCTCCTTCCGACTCTTCAGACATTGTATTTTTCATTTTAACTTTTTAAAGAGTCTCATGTAGCTCAAGCTGGCTTGAACTCACTGGGTAGCCAACGATGACCTTGAATTTTGGATCCTCCTGCCTCTCCTCTCAAGAGACTATGTGTGTACCACCATGTCCGGTTTTACTGAGGATCAAATCCAGGCCTCTTGCATGCTATATACTCTGCCAACTGAGTCCCATCCCTGCTCCTTCTTTCCTACTTTACCAATACCCAAACTTTCCTTCCCCCATGAATTGTCCCACCTGGCCATGCCCTTTAGAGCTGCTCTTACAGTGTGGTACAATCACCACTGGACTGAACTTGGGAGTGCAGGAGACTAAATCCAGGGCCTCACACTTGCCAGGCAAGTGGTCCACCACTAAACTACCCTCTCAGCTTCAACGGCTTCTTAAATACTTGTAAGACGACTACGCAATGTGATGCAGGTTTGTAATCTTCTTCAGCAGACTGAGGCAGGAGGATTCCAAGGTCAAGGTCAGGGCAGGAAACCTAAAAAGACTATCTCCCAAATGGGACAAATTCTCAACACCTGTAATAAAGGACCTACCATTTCAAAGTTCAATACGTGCTTAATCAAAGAGTGAGCAGATACCCTTCCTATCCCTCTCCTTTCCAATCTCAGAGAACAATAATCCATATTCATCATCCTGCTTCTGAATACTGACAAAATACCAAACAGGCGTTGCTTCCTGAAGGCCTTCTTTCATCAGCTCGGCAAAACCACACAATCTTTAATAGCAGCTCCTAAATGCCAACAGAAGCAAGTACCTGGATCTCAAGCCCTCCTCCATCAGGCCCCGACATTATCTGTCAGGTTTGTAAGCACCCTGCCAACGACATATACACTCAACTTCTGTGTTTTTTTGAGAAAGGGTCTCGTGTCGCTCAGACTGACCTTGAACTCACAATCCTCTTGCCTTCCTTGGTTGCTGGGATGGCAGGTGTAGAGCACCACCCTGAAAATGGTCTTCCAGTAGTTTCCAATAGACCTTTTCC
Source organism: Peromyscus eremicus (assembly GCF_949786415.1). Classification (NCBI taxonomy): domain Eukaryota; kingdom Metazoa; phylum Chordata; class Mammalia; order Rodentia; family Cricetidae; genus Peromyscus; species Peromyscus eremicus. The sequence continues at coordinate 85,131,228 of NC_081423.1, forward strand.
CCTTGGTGGCACAGTGCACCGTTGTCTGCACAGGCCAGGAACAACGACACCTGCCTCCACTGGCCCTCTTCCAATCCTGTAAGCCCGATGTGCTTGGCTCTCTACTATCTACCTGTCAGCCCTTTTTTTCCTGTAGCCTGTCCTGCTGAAGGTCACAGGTACTGCCCTCCCCTCCTTCCTTCAGCTACACCTAACAGTAACAGCTACTCAGCATCCAGCTTCCACTACAACCTTATGGTGTTGTTCACCATGGTGGGATTCCAGGGTCCCAACTCCAGCAGAAAGTTCTGTGATACATGTAAGTAATTATGTAAAATAATTACACATCACATATGAAAAGTGAGGGCCCAGGAGCCCATGATCTTGAATATTCCCTTTAGTGCAGCCTTTCCACATGTTCCTATGTGGCTTTTCCTAACACTGTTGGGATTACACGAGAGCCCAGGGCTAGTGCTCCATACACTGATGGAGGGGCCAGAGGATGAGTAACTGCTATGGAACAGTCTTTGTACACTGTAAATACGTATTACTCTCATTTGCTAATAAAGAGCTGACTGGCCTACAGCTGGGCAGGAAGAGATTGGGTAGGAGAGCCAGACTAGGAGGATGCTGGGACTTGGGAGTCACCAGCCAGACACAGAGGAAAGCAGGATGTGTATGAAATGAGATATCCATGAGTTGAGTCATGTGGTAGAAATTATATAAGAAATATGGGTTAATTTAAGTTGTAAGAACTAATTAGTAACAAGCCTAAACTATCGGCTGAATATTCATAAATAATATTAAGCCTCTGATTTGGGAGCGGCTGGCAGGACAGAGCTGATCGGCTGTCCTGACGAAAAACTCTGGCTACAAATGGTGCCCAACGTGGGGCACCTACATCCACATAAAACCTGAGAGAGCTTAGAAAACGGTTCTAGACACACAGAAACAGAGCCAGGCACAACTTCCTAGTCTCATGTCTCTTAATCCAGCCTCAATGCAGAGACACTTCTCCCAGCTGTTGCCTTGGGACTTGAGCCGCCAGCCTGAGCCCTGACAACACTCAGCCATAAGCTAGGCCCCTTGGTGGGTTCCCAGTCTCTCACACAGGCCGTGGTACAGAGGCGTCTCCTGGAAGCTGCCTGCAGGAAGATCCAGCTGCCATACACTACCAGCATACACTAAGCTAAGCCACACCTGGCAGTAGCTGACATACCAGATTTAAGATTTGTCTCATACCATCAAAAAACAATACAGATGCTTGGTAAAAACAGATCCAGACAGAAAAAAGCCTCTAAACGGGTTATAGTGTGTTTAAAAATACACATAGGAGTGGGAGAAGAATGAAAGAGTATATACAGTCATAGATGAAAAAGATAAAGTTTTAAATAATAAAGTCCTTAAAAAGAGAGTAAAGTAATATAAAAAAACTACATAAATATGGGAAATACAGTCTAGATCCTATATGTTATTGTACTGTCTTTAAATTTTTTGACTGCTAAGAGACACTGGATTGTAAAAGCTGCAAGATTAAACCAACCTATATATTTTAAAAATATCTTGACTTCAAAATTTAAGTCAAAAGGTATATCACTTTGGGGGAGAGGTTACGCTTTTATTTCCACAGGAAATGAGAAGCCGTGGATTCATTCCAGGTTTTTTAAAAAAATCAGGTTTGATCAGAAAAGACCCCCTGAAATCCTGGCTATAGACATTACCTTTAAAAGTTTATGTATTTTCAGAACAAGGGGATCGATCAAATACCAATAAAAACAGATGGCCCAGGTGATCCAATGTTTCAAAATGCCTGTTACAGTCTTTTCAAAATTCTACATCCAAAACAGCTTCAAGGCAGCTGGCTGAGATGGTCCAACCTCCCGGACTACTCCAGCTGGGACTTCATTTTTATTCTAATTTTCTCAAGGTTCTCCCAAAGATACCAGCACCCCCAGACAACAAAAAGTAGTCTAGAGAACAACGCCCACATTCCCAAAATATTGGTTATGGATATTTGTTACCATTTAAGGGGGGTTGGTTACAAGCTGTTATTGGTAATGGTCAGAAAAAAGCTGAACAAAGGAGATTAGATTCAAGGATACTGTCAGTAGAGTATAAGACCCTTCATCTCAGGGTCGTGAATTCGAGCTCCAAGTTGGGTGCCAGGTGAAGCATTTATCTATTATTTATCAATAAAAAGTTGGGAGTCAGGTATCAGGGTAAGAACCTGAATGATCACGGAAGCAGAGAAGCTACCAGTGACCTCCTTTCTCTTCCATTCCTCAATCCAAAGGGGCCGAGATCTTCTCTCAGCCTCGCCTTACTACGTCCTGTCTCCTATCTGTCCTCAGTCCTTAAAGACCTCTATGGCTAATTTTGGTCATCTAGTGGCTAGCTCTGCCCTCTGACTCAAAGCAAACTTTGTTAGAATGGGATTAAGACATCACATCACACAAGTAACCATTTCTCACAAGGCTCAGGGCCTTCTGCAAATAAGAAATTATGCCATCTCAGCCAGCTATGGTGAGGTACAAGTTTGAGGCCAGGCTGGGAAACATGCTGAGTTCTAGGTCAACCTGGAATACAAAGTGAAACTAAAGAAAAAAAAAACCCACAAAAACATAAAGAAACTGAAGCATGTCTACCTTATGATTCAAGAAACCTTTGATTTTGTTTTTCATGCTGATACAAAGGACATTGAAACACACAAACTTCTCTTGGAATTCTGCTCATTTCAGTTTTATCCATTGTCCCTCTACTCATTCAGCCATCCATCCATTTATTTATTTAGGTGCTAGAGATAAAGCCCAGAGCCTCTTGCGCATTTAGTACATGCTACCTCAGACTCCACGCTTAGTTCCATCCACCCATGGTTTGTTTACAGCTGAAAAATAACCAACAGCACTGTCTAACAGCAATAATGTGCTCACGGTTCCAATGATGAGTTGAAAAGCAGAAGTATGTAATACTGTTTTAAAAACAGATTTATTTTTATTGTATGTGTATGAGTGTTTGTCTGCAAGTATGTATGTGCACCATGTATATGCAATGTCCATGGAGGCCAGAAGAGGGCATCATATTCCCTGTAACTAGAGTTACAGACAGTTGTCAAGTGGGCACTATGAACTGGACCCAGGACCCAGCCAGTATCTCCTTCATGAATAATAGTAAACAGCAAAGCAGGGACCATAACAAAACTGTAACAATGGTTATGGCAAAAAAGTCATAGGCAAAACCGGGCGGTGGTGGTGCACATCTTTAATCCCAGCACTTGGGAGGCAGAAGCAGGTGGATCTTGGTGAGTTCAAGGCCAGCCTGGACTACAGAATGAGTTCCAGGACAGCCAGTACTGTTTCACAGAGAAACTCTGTCTTGAAAAAAACCAAAAAGAAAAAAAAAAAGAAAAAAAAAAGCCAAAGGCAAATCTGTCTATCTAATCTATAATCTATCTAGTCTATCTAATCTATCCTTAGGGTACAATAGAATGTTTGCCTAGCTTTTGAATTCAATTCTAGGCACTGCAAAAAGAAAACAAAACAAAAAAACAAACCCAAACAGTACAAGATAACAAAAGCAGCGCCCCGAAACAGGCAGGCGAGAAGAGCTGTGGTGGACTACTGTCCACCAGGTTGTTTTTTTTTTTTTTTCTTCTTCTTTTTTTTTAATCTCGTTTTTGTGTTTTTTTTTCTTTAAATTTTTAAAAAATATTTATTTACTTTATGTATGAGTGCTCTATCTGCATGTATGCCTTTATGCCAGAAGACGGCACCAGATCTCATTACAGATGGTTGTGAGGCACCATGTGGTTGCTGGGAATTGAACTCAGGACCTCTGAAAGAGTGGCCAGTGCTCTTAACCACTGAGTCATCTCTCTAGACCCATCTATCAGTTTTGAGACCTCTGACATGGCTCATCTCCCCAGCTCTAACGTCAGGGTAACAACAACCCTCTATAGAAATCTCACATTGACACACAGGACTCTCACAGCTCCTATGAGAATGAGAGTTAATCAGCGAGGCAGAGATGGAAGCCAGAGAGTCCACTGGGTAGGGAAACTGGTCCCAGGGATATGGTGTTGAGGCTCTAGGAATCCATAAATTCATTTACTAGTGCCTGCCAGGGAGGCTTGTAAAGGCTAACTGCAAATCCAATATGCGTTCTCAATGAGGCCTATCCCATTTCTATGTGCCTAGAGGTGGCTGGAAAGCTAGCAAGAAGCACCAGCAGTGAAAGTCAGTCCACCCTGGAGAAGAACTGACAGTGCTTTGTGGGCACAGGGAATTCCTCCTCTACAAATCTCTAGGAGGTCTTACTCTAGGAGGGATGTTTATTTCTAAAATGAGCTCTCTTTTTCAGACAGGGTATTCCTGTGTAGCCCTGGCTGGCCATAAACTCAGAGATCTGTCTGCCTCTCCTTCTGAGTGCTGGGATTAAAGGCTGGCACCATCACACCTATTTTCTTCCTAATTATTCAAAAATTGTTGTTATATAGAGGGTAGAAAGATGGCTCAGTTGCACAGAGCTCACTGGTCTTGTAGAGGACCTGGGGTGAGTTACCAGCACCCATATAAGACGGCTCACACCCACCCATCTTCTGGTTGCAAGGAATCCACGTCCTGTTATAGCTTCTAACCTAAACATTCTCTCTCTCTCTCTCTCATCTTAAAAGGAGGCTGGAAAGATGATCCAGAAGTTGAAAATACTTGATCTTTCACCTCTGGAACCAAGCTGGTTCCCAGCACCCACATGGCAGCTCACAACCATCTGTAACTCCAGTTCCACACGGGATCCCAACACTCTCTTCTGGCCTCTGTGGGCACAGCATATACATGTTGTGAGAGTGCGCGCGCGTGCACACACACACACACACACACACACACACACACACACACACAAACACACACCAAAAATAAATTTTTTTATCTTAAAAAAAAATATTGTCTAGAAACAACTTAGCCTGAAGAAAGGATTTGAGGCCAAAAGAAGCCCCAAATGTGACAGTAACAAGTGATGAAGTATTCCCCCCACCCCAAGCACAGGGTATGACAGGAAGCCAATTTCTGAGCCATTCTGCAGGACAGGGGACACATGAGTGGGGAGCTGGCGAGACGGCAGCAGGCAGAGCTTACCAAAGGTGTCAGCATAGATCTTGGCAAAGGAGCCCAGTGTGAAGCAGATGCTGTACTGGGAGCTGGAGAAGCAGACGTTGCCCAGGAGTGGGGACAGGATCAGGTTCTCATCGGTGGAATACATGCTGAAACAGACACTGCTGTGAGCCAGGGTCAGGCCTCGAGGGAGCCCCATGCCAGACTCTGCTGCATCATTAACGTGCTGCCAAAAGGAAGGGTGGTAGCTCCCCATCACAGTCGTCATTCTCCAGTCTCAGGAGGTGCTGCGTAAGATTCTTAAAACTGCCAAAGCCTGGTCAAGAACATGACGTGATGAAGCTGTTCCCTTATTCCCAGTAACAAACTGATGTCCCAGAGCTGGGACGTCCTGCAGTCTTGAAAAAGCTAACCACACAGGACAGACTGGGGGAAACCTGTAGGACAGATAAAAACCTCGGAACAAATGAAGCTAATGTGATCAGAGAGGGATACATTTAGGAGACATCTCAATTCCAATACAAATGGTCACATAAAGGGATGGGCCATGCTTGCCTAGCACTCTCAAGGCCCTGGGTTTGAGCCCCAGTACCCATTAAACTAGTTGTGACAGCTTAGCCTTTTATCCCAGCACTCGGGGTGTGGAGGGGGAGATCAGAAGTTCAAGGTCATCCTTGGCTCTATAGGAAGTTCCAGGCAGGGACAAGACAGGACAGACAAGCACCACCAGGAAAAAAGAGAGAAACAGCAGTGTTGCTCCTCTCCACGTCACTCTCCTTATTCTTTTTGGCCTCGTTTCACAAATTCATGCTGAAACTTTCATCTCACTATTCTGTAGAATGTAGAGCCTGGCACCGCACACAGTAGGCAAGTGTTCTAGGATGGAGCTAAACTCCACCCCTAAACTTTTCAAACAACTTGAGAGCCAGCCATTCAGGAAGCCAGGATGCAGGCCTGTAATCCCAGCATTTGGGAGGCTGCGGCAGGAGGCTCAGGGGCTCAAGGAGTAAGATGGGCTGTGTTCTCCTGATGCACCCAGTACCGTATCCTACAGCCAGACTGTGCTAACATGGGCCTCCAAGTAACTTAGATGTATAATTCTATGCCATCTCCCATATTTATCGATGTGAGCCTAAACCTTCCACCTTCTTAAGAAGCTAATTCATGCAGAACGCACAGCAATTTCTTCATTTACACGGCCTGTGTTAACAGTAAGACAGTGCAGGCCACATCACTCAGCAGAAGGTGCCATATGGCAAGGGAGCTACACCAACTAGCTACTTAATTTCTTTAAACATCCCCATAGGTGATTCTTCATTTACTTAGTTATAAATTTACCGACTCATTTAATTTCACCGTGTGGGTGTATGGCATGTGTGTAGAGGTCAGAGAACACTTTTGTGGTATCTGTTCCTCCGTCCATCTTTACGTGGGTTCTGGGGATTGAATATAGGTAGTTAGGCTTGTGCAAGTCCTTTATCTGCTCAGCCATCTTGTTGGCCTTCTTTTTGTTTTTTGAGATAGTATCTCATTCTGTAGCCCAGGTGGACCTCAAACTCATAGCAATTCCCCTGCCTCAGCCTCCCAAGTGCCAGAATTATAGATGGAGACCATTATGCCCCTCTCTCTCTCTCTCTTTTTTTTTTTTTTTTTTTTTTAGTTGAGGATCAAACTCAGGGCCTTGTGCTTGCTAGGCAAGTGCTCTACCACTGAGCTAAATCCCCAACCCTATTTTTTAAATTAAATTAATTTATTTTGTGTATGTGGGTGTGTACACCCAGAGACCAGAGGTTGCCATTGAGTGTCATTCTCTATTATTCTCCACTTTGATTTTGAAGCCAGGGTCTCTCACTGAACCCGGGGCTCATTAACTGGCCTTACTGGCTAGCCACGGGGTTTCCTGGTCTCCACCTCACCATGCTGGGTCCCAGGTGTGAGGTACCACCCTAGCTCGTTCCACAGATGTTAAGGATCTGAACTCAGGTCTTCATGAAGCAAGCACTTTACTCACTGAGCCATCTCCCCAGCCCTAATTTGAGTTTCTGAGATAGGGTCCATCCTCCATGTTACACAGGCCGACCTAGAACTTGCTGTGTACTCCAAGCTAGCTTCAACTCCTAATCCTCCTGCCTTTGGCCTCTCAAGTGCTGGGACCATCGGCATATGCTACCACACTGCATCTAGTTTCTTCTTTTTTTAATAGAAGCAAAAATGAGCTTTTGGGGGCTGAAGAGATGGCTCAGCAGGTAGACTAGCATATTGCTCTTGCACAGGACCTAGGTTGTTCCCTGCACTCAAATGGAGACCCACAACTCTCCGTAACTTTAGCTTAAGGAATCTAAAGCTTTAAAAAAAAAACAAAAACAAAACAAACAAACAAAAAAAAACCTCTGTAGGCATCACGCAAAACACTTAGATACCTAAATAAACAAATAAATAATGAGCTTTCATAACCTGCCCAACTTTACATGGTTGGTGTGTGGTAAAGGGGAGACTGCTTAGAGTCTATTGATCACAAAACCAGAGATGTTGTTACTGCACGGCTGGTTAAGACACTCAGCTGATGAGGTTAGGCTTGGAGGCAGTCCTGTAGAGACCTGACACGTGCTGTTAGATGTGACAGACTCACCAACACATGCCAGAAGTCTTCAAGGGTAAAATTAAGATTTATATAAGCCAGACTCTCCTAATAACAGGAAATCCACTCCCAGGTGTCTTATACCTTATTAATCCATTGACCTCATCCACAATGTGTCGAAGTTTGTAATAAGCATCTGTTGGAGGCAGCTTCAGCTCCAAGATCAGCCGGTCGATTTTGTTGATGCACACGGTGACTGCTAACCGTTCCTGCACTGCGTGCTTGATCAGTCGTTCTGTGTTCAGCATCACCTGAGAAACACAGGGCTCTGAAGGCGGAACCAAGAGCAGAGGGCACATCTACAGCAGAGCCAAAGAGGACACTCTCAACGCATTTAGCACAAGGGGGAAATCGCCTGGGGCGGGGATGTCAGCTGGAAGCATCATCCTCAAGGCAGGTATGGAAACGTAAAAGGGTACCTACCCAGCACGACTAAGAAGTAAGTAAACACAATGACAATGCTGAGACCCAGGCTCCTCAGCACTTAGAATGCTAGGAAGAACTTAATGGATTCAGAAGTACTAGGATGAATGATATACTTTCTGCCCCTGGCTCCATCTTTTTCAGTGATCCTAAGGATTAAACCCGGAGTCTGGTATATTTGAGAAATGTTGCCTCTGAGCTACATCCCCAACTCTGTTTTAGTCTATTCTGAGACAGGGTGTCACTAAGTTGCTCAAGCTAGTCTAAAATTTGCTGTCTTCCTACCTGGGCCTCCAGAGTAGTTAGGATGACAGGTATGTGCCACCATGCCTGGCTGAACAAGCCACTTTGTTTGCTGTTACTATTATTTATTTCTTTGAGGCAAGGTCTTACTCTGTAGCCACGCCTGTCTCAAACTTGTAGCAACCCTCTTACTTCCCATGTGCTGTGATCACAGACACACAAAGCTACACCTGTGTGCAGATGAGTGACAGATGTGTGGGTGGGTATTTCTTAGCTGTGCTCATAGTAGCAATGAGCACCCCAGATCTTTGTTTCTAAAGAGTGGTCTCCACTACACAGGGAGCCAGAGCCCGTTGGAGCAATGGCTGGTTTTAGGACTGGGGCAGGGACAAGTGTAAGAAAAGAAGCAAGTGCTCAAAACACGATGAGGTAGGTCAAAAGGATGAAAGAGCCTGTTACAAGGAACTCTGGCTAGTCAAAGATGAGTCAACGAGACCATCAAGATGTATGAGGATATGCTGGGTGTGGTGATGTACACCTTTAACCCCAGTATTTGGGAGGCAGAAGCAGGCAGATCTCTGTGAATTCATGGCCAGCCTAGGCTAGACAGTGAGCTCCAGACCAACCTGGGCTATGAAGTGAGATTTCCTTTTCCTCTTATTTTCTTCTTGAGACAGGGTTTCTATGTGTACTTCCTACTGTCCTGGAACTCGCTCTGTAGACCAGGCTGGCTTTGAACTCAGAGAATCGCCTGCCTCAGCTGGGATTAGAGGCATGCGCCACCCCTGCCTGGCTCTTTTTAACTTTTAAAACTAGTTATTTATTTTTATGTATGGGGATGTTTTCATGTAATGGCGTGGCGTGGAGGTCAGAGGACAACTTTCAGGAGCCAGTTCTCAGCTTCTACCACGTGTAGGTTAAAGACTGACCTCATGTCACCAGGCTTGGCAGCAAATGCCTTAACAAACTGAGCCCGCCTGAGTAAGATCTCATTGTTAGCATTAGGCATCTGTACTGGCCGGCCCTTAGGGTCCTGACAGGATGTACCTCAGCTGCAGCCACTAAGAGCACCCCTGTGCATATTCGCTACATTTTGTATAAAAGGCGGGCCCTGTATACCTCCTGTCCGTCTGTCTGTCTCTCTTTCTCTCTTCCTCCCTCCCTCCTTTCTCTTTCCCTTCCTCATCCCCAGGGACCGGTCCCTGCCCCCTTCTCTGCCCCTTCTCTCTCCCCTTAATAAACCTATGTGGGCCCTGTTGTATGGTGACTCCTTCCTGCCATTTTTAAAAGACAATACCCATCTCATTACACAAGACAAAGACAAACAATGATTTGTAAATAGTTTTATGTAACTCGTGGGAGAGGACACATGAGAGAGTGTGTCTCTGGGTACAGAGAAATCATAAAGAGATGAGACTAAGCTCCTTCTACAATGCTTGACAGAGTTTGAACTTTTAAATAAGGTACCTCTGGCTCCCCCTGCTGGTATTACACTAGTGATCATATGAATAAAGTTAGTAGCATTACCCCATTTTTCAGTTTAGAAATATAAAAGAATTTCAGCTCCAGTCTCTAACTTTGAACATCACTTGCTTCCCTAAATTTAGAGCAACCCCAAGCCTTAATCACACAGACTTTCATGTTCCCTGGCTCCTAGCTCACATGCCATTTTGAGTAATGTGTAGGGGCACAGTAACAGGGGACTAGCTTCTAAGAGACCAGACTAACTTACCCCCTCAGCAGCATCAATGAAAAGGACCACTCCATCCGAGATGCGCAAGCCAGCTGTGACCTCATCAGAAAAATTTACATGTCCTGAAAAGTAAATACCCAGTCATCAGTCATCCCTTGGTGGATGAGGCAGTTACCTTGCAGAATGACCTGAGGAGCATTGCAAAGTCTGAGAACCCCAAGTCATCCTTTGGTGGATGTGGCAGTTACCTTGCAGAATGACCTGAGGAGCATTGCAAAGTCTGAGAACCCCAAATATTCCTCTTCCTTCCCACAGCACCTGGCAGTGTATAAATTCCTCCCACTAGAGTCCCACCCTGGGATGAAGGTTTCACACAGAAGGTCTCCACACAGAGAAGGTAAAGCAGCTGACATTCCAGCTTAGTGTGATCGGCAATCAACAGAGTTCTGTAAGAGCCATGACTATCTGGAGGCAGGGAAAAGGCAAAGGTGACCCAGAGCACGATTAGCTGCCCCAAGAAAACAAGTCACAGACAAGGCGCTGCTGGGGGACGAGATGGGCTTAGGAGTCAGGCCCTGGGACTTGATGGTGCACTGAGGGCAAATTTGCCAAACCCCCAGACATTGAACAAAAACAATTCTGTGTTAATTCAGCCCTTTCCATAAAAGAGCGAGCTGACAGCAATACTCACTGCACCCCTGTCCACTTCTGGAGAAGACTGAGCATGCTGGAGGCCTGGGGGCATGTCCGACTCACTGTGATTTCAGCAGTGGCTACACATGTGGCCTGACATAAACTGAAATCAGTAAACACAGAGGGTCCCCAAAATTTAAAATTCCATAGGAAAGTAAGAATGGAAGTAAAATCAAAGGCCAGGAGACCGTGTCGGATAGTTCGTCAAAGTAAAGGGAGCTCTTGAAAAAGAACACTCGACCAAGGAGAAGGGAGTAAACTCCAGGATGCGCCGCTCCGTACTGCTTTGGGGAATGGACACCAACGGAGAAGAGACAGGCTGTGACAGTACAGTGTGAGGGCTGTCCCACCTGGTGTGTCCATGATGTTGAAGAGGTACGACTTCCCTTTGGTGTCCGGCAGCACCACTGTCACCGGAGTGCTCTTGATGCCAACACCTCTCTGAAATTCAGACACAGTGATCAAGACTTCTTCCCGTGTCAGGGGAACTCACCTAGCTCTTGAGGTTTGTCAGTTGCTGGCTTAATTACACTGATGTCTCTCCTTGTAGCAGATGTAATTCTTTTTATCTAGGCCTCTGTGTGGCATGATCTTGTAGATGAAACACACACACACACACACACACACACACACACACACACACTCTTTTTTTTTTTTTTCCAACGGTGCTGGGGATAAACTCAGAGCCTTATGCACGCTAAGCAAGAATTCTACCATAGAATTACATCTCCAGCTCCAAAGACAATTTCCTTTTTGTCTCAGAGAGTATTAGAAATCAAACACAGAGGTCTCTTACACGCTGGCTGAGCAATATGCTCAGCTCTAAGTTTTTATTTTGAGACAGAATCTCACTAAGTTATTCAGGCTGGCCTCATCCTCACTCTGTCACCCCAGTATGCTTTGAACTTCTTTTTTGGTTTTTTGAGACAGGGTCTCACTATGTTGCTCTCAGGCTGGCCTCGAACTCAAGAGATCCATCTACCTGCCTCTGTCTCCCAAGTGCTGGGATTAAACATGGGCCACTACACTCAGCTGGCTTTGAACTTCTGATGGGCATGCCTCAGCATAGCAATAATGTTGCTATGATGGCTTATCCTGTGAGCACTGTCCTAAATTACTTTAGTTAACCCTGTGTATGGATGTGAGCCTTCCATGTAGTTCTTGAGAGAAAAGGGGACAGATAATAAAGTAGCGAAGAGAAGAGGTGATAGGGGAAGAAGAAAGATCTAGATGGAACGATAAAAGAATCATAATGGTCCAACAAGCCATCCACAGAGAAGCCCCTCCTAGAAGGAGATGCACACAGCAGGCATCTTAGGGATTGTCAGGATCTTGTAAAGACGTAGAGTTTTACAAATCTGAACATCACCTCTCAGTATCTGTCTTATTGGGTAGCATTAAATCTACTCAAGGACTGGAAGGCTCCACACCGTGCTCCAGCTTGCCTTCTCAGCTCTCATTATGGGATGACTGAGAGAGCAGAGCGTAGGGCAAGGCTAAATGGAAGTGCTATGGCAAAGGCTCTCTACAAAACTATGGCTGGTGGGCCTGTGTGAGCAAATTCTAATTTCCCAAGACACACTTACCTCTTGCTCTGTGAAGAGGATGTCGGTATAGCACAGCTGGAAAAAATTCAGTGATGTTACCACCTGAATTCAGACTTCTCTCCCGTATGCACACCATCAATCATCCTCCCTCACCTCCTCCCATCTCAAGGGGCTTCCCCCAGGAGGAAACTACACCCAAGAAAGCGGGCTGTTCCCACAGCAATTCCAGACAATGAGACCATCCCCCATCTCCCCCCCTCCCCCGACATGGAGAATGTCCTGCAAGTGTGGAAAAGGCTGAGTGTGCAGGGTGGGGGTGGTGGGGGTGGTGGTGGTGGGGGTGGTGGTGGGGGTGAGCAGTCCTTAAAGACCATACCATGGCTGGAGAGCTAAGCTGTACACACGGCACTGGATCTTAAAGAGTGGTAGAGGGGGACACGAGCCAGCCTTTTAAGTCTCACATGTCACAACAGTCAATCTGGCAGAGTCTGAACATTTATTGCACTGAGACTAGCTGCCACTGTTGGCCTTGTTCAGGCATTTAAATTTACCGTGAAAACAACAAGGTCCAACTGTATGATATTTATAGAACAGACTATTAATAAAATGACAGGAAAGAGGAGACTATAAAAGTCAGGATACATCACTGAGGAGAGATCCCAAAATGCAGAACAGATCATCTAAAATTACTACAGGTTAATATTCTCCATCCATGCTCCTGAGAAAGCTGAAATTATTTGCTTACACCTATTAATAAAGTACAATCACACAGCAGCAGTCTGTAGACACCACTGATTATGAGTGCAGGGAGAAGGAAGGGAAGGAGCGAGGCATCCCTCTCCATTCCAAACAGCTCGGCCCAAGTTCTACTCACATCTTGGTCATAGCGTTTTCTGATTTCCGGATGCGTCTGCTCTATTAAGCAATCTACAAAACACGTCTGAAAGGGAAGAGACGGGTAAGACTTGCCAATTATAGAGGAAAATCTGTGCCCCTTTCCTCAAGCTCCCAATCCACCACGTAATTCAGGCATGAAGGGAGGAAGAGGAAAACAAAGAGGATTATGGGACAGCAAAGGATTAACACAGAAGCCATAAGATTATTTTTCAATGAAAGATGAAAGCTTTCTTGGAAAGACCTCCCTCAGGAAATAAAAAGTTATAAAAATCAAAGTAAGGCTCAATTTCCACTTTCTGTCCAGATGTAAACACACCGCTCAGGCATGTTATTGGCTTAGGAACAGGCTCCAGAAATGCTGGAATTTCACAACAGTTCCAAAAGAGCATGCAGGGAGTGTTGTCTTATGTCCCCAAACCACCCACTCTGCCTTAGGACTTCAAACTTCCATCACTATGACCCTACGGGCTCAGAAGATGAGCAGGTACAAAGAGAAATCCTGTTCCAAGAAGCAGAACAGTCTCACCTTGCCGTGGTGGAGATGGCCACAAAGGGTCACATTTCGGATGAGCTCTGAGTTGTCCATCAGATCTGCTAAGAAACTGGAAGGAGAAAGGCAAAGAGAAAAGGAACTATAACAGAAGCCGCCCCACCCCAACAGGGTGGCACAAAGGTGTTTCAGCTATTTTTCAGCCAGGACAACTGTTAGTCCAACTGCAGAATACCCAGAGAAGAGTATCTGGATCTACGTGGCCCTGGCTGGGGGTGCCCATGAGACAACACAAGCTGGAAATGGACCAGTGCCCTTCAGATGAAAGGGTGCGTGCATGGGTCACAGGGTGCGGTGGGGAGATTGGAGGACAACTTTTGGGAACTGGTTCTCTCCTGCCATGTGAGTCTCAGGAATAAACTTCGGTTGGGAGACCTATCTATTCCACTGGGCCATCATGCTCACCCTTACAGAGATTTCAACAGTAAAATGATTGAAAAAGAAAGGCTGAATGAAGAAAAGGCAGGCATGGTGGATCACGCCTGTAATCTCACTGCTTAGGTGGTAAGGGCAACAGAATGAAGACCAGCCAGGGATGCATGAGACCCTAGACAGGGGAGAGACAAGACGGATGCACAGAACAGCTGGACATAGTGGTACAGGTTTATAATCTCAATACCTAGTAGGTGAGGCAGGGGAGCAGGAATTTAATTTCATCCTTGGCTATCTAGGGAATTTTTGTCTTAAAAACAAAGGAACAAAAATCAGGCTGGGCGGTGGTGGCACACCCCATTGATCCCAGACTCAGGAGGCAGAAGCAGATGGATCTCTGAATTCGAGGCCAGCCTGGTCTACAGAGTGAGTTCCAAGGCAGCCAGGGATACTCCAAGAAACCTTGTCTCAAAAAACCAAAACAACAACCCACCCACCCCCTGTGCAAAAACAAAAACAAAAAACCCCACCACCATCAAAATATATATAGAGAGAGACAGAGACAGACAGACAGTCAACAATAAAAGGTTATCAGCAGGGGCTTCCTGGAGCCATTTTTCAGCTGCTAATCACAGCTGTGGTGACCTCAACACTGATAATTGTAACACCCTAGTCATCTCAAAGGCTGGCTCCCAGGACTACCTGGGGTTGGAGGCGGTGCTAGGACAGAGGAAGAGGAAACAGCTGACATCCGGATGAGAGATGGCAGAAAAGACTGAACTGAAACATTCCAGCAGCCATAGTTCTGGTGGATCATAAAAAAATCGCTGTCATAATTCTCTGGCTCCTTCAATCATAAACCCCATTTTCCTGCCTTAAGAAAAGATGGCTGCACTATTTCTTCAGAGAACTGAGAGAGGCCTTATAACTTACTCCATCTCATACACCGTGACAGGTAATGTCTGCTCCATCAGAGTGAATTTCTTGGTTTTCACTGGCTTTATAATGGGCTCTAGGGGGGAAAAAGAAAAGTAGTGACATGTAGTTAAGTATAAACCAAAAATACAGAGCTCGATTCCACTGGATTGGGCCTCAGAGCACATGATATATAACATCAATTTGTTTTATTCTCAAGAATCTGTCAGTCAGGTTGACAGTGGGGGAATGCTATTTCAGCATGAGACAGCAAAGAGACTTGAACTGCGCACTGAAGAGCATGAAGCTTATTTGGTGTGATATGGTGAAATAATGGATACAAAAATCCCCAAGTCTCTTTACATTTTAAAATGGAATTGCTTTCCAGAACCACTATTAAAGAGCTGGACAATAAACACAAGGACTGCTAAGAAGGGCTGGAATTTGCATGGAAAAATATCAGACCAAAGAGAGAACTTAGCAGTTTTTAAGCACTGAGAAGTAGATAAAGCATTATCTCCTTTTAAAACATATGTATATATTTAATTATTTTATTTCATCGTTATGGGTGTTTTGCCTGTGTGTATGTTTGTATACCATGTATATGCCCGATGCTCTCAGGAGTCAGAAGAGGGCACTGGATCTTCTTTTGTGACAGATGGCTGAGTTACAGATGGTTGTGAGCTGTGTGAGCTGTCATGTGGGTACTTGGAATTGATCCCTGGTCCTCTGCAAGAACAGCCTCTTAACTGCTAAGCCATTGCTACAGGTCAAAAGTACTAACTCTTCGTTTACTAACAAGCTGAGTTTTGTTGAATATTAAAAAACAAAGTTAACTGAATGTTAATCCATCAATAACACTGGAAATTAAAGGGAAAAAAATCACCCAATTTATTGACTGAACTTTGAAGATAGACAGCTAGGCAAGGTTTCCTCCAGCCATACCTGTGAGAGGTTGAGTGTCTTCCTCCTGAACTATGGTCTCCACCTCAGGGCCATACACCTCCTCAGCTGTGGGGTAGTACTTCTTGTCCTCGTGCAGCACCACCTCCATGCCAGGGTGGTCATCATCGTGCTCTCCCACGTCATCCTCATCCTCATCCTCATCCATCTAAAGGCAAGAGGGAGAGGGAGGACAGAAGGGGTTCCTCTTCCTGCTTGACTACTGACTACACCTTCTGACAGGCTTACCCACAGGCCAGTCTGGTGGGGGCATTTTTCTCAATTGAGGTTCCTCCCCCCTCTGTTTTTTGAGACAGGGTTTCTTTGTGTAGCTTTGCGCCTTTCCTGGAACTCACTCTGTAGTCCAGGTTGACCTAGAACTCACAGGTGGTTTTCTCTTTTAAGAGGACTCTAGCTTGTGTCAAGTTGACAAAAAACTAGCTGGTACAAGTATAAACCTCAAATATACAAAATTACGAATGCACAAAGACTTGTAAATAATAATCATAATAATAATAATAACTATTATTATTATTATGATTATTATTTGGCTTTTTCAAGACAGGATTTCTGAGTCTGTCTTGGAACTCACTCTGTAGACCAGGCTGGCCTTAAACTCACAGAGATCTGCTTGCCTCTGCCTCCTGAGTGCTGGGATTAAAGGTGTGCACCATCACAGCCTGTCGTAAATAATTATTCTTGGTAGTGTTATTCATAATAGCAAAAACAAAACTAGAAACCCAAAAATAGACCAACTTATGACTGGGTAGTGAAATATACTGCTTTCATACAAAACAATATTTGGCAATAAAAGGAAATGAAATGCACATATCATCTGTGTGCATACTGCTACAACACAGATACACACAGGTGCAACTCTAAAACATGATGCACAGTGAAGGTAGCCAGACATAAAGGCTCCATGGTGTATCATCTCATTTACATGCAAATACAAAGGGAAAGAAAACAGGGCGGAGGAAAGGCGAAGGTTAGCAGGTATAGAGTCTTCCTGGGATGATGAAAACATTCTAAAGCTGGTAACGGTGATGGTGCTATGACTTTGTGAATATCCTAAAAACAACTGGATTAAGTGCCTGACAATTAATTGGCCCCAAATGTTAAGTCCTTACATATCAACTCCTGGTTATGAGCAACCCTGAGCAAAAACTATTCCTCATCAGCTAAAAGAGTCTTGGGGTGGGGGCGGGGAGTACATTCTATTTAGTTGAAACAGCAAATGAAAAGACTCCATCCAAGCAAATGTGGAGACCGTGAGGGTTAGCCAGGAAGCCAACATGTTTAGGAGTAGAGGGAACAATGGAAGAGTAAACTGAAGTAACACAGGAGGAACCACAGAGGACCTTCCAGATCATTAAGTAATCTGACTCCCCACCCCCTCCCACCTCCAGTGGTTTTGTGTGTGTGTGTGTGTGTGTGTGTGTGTGTGTGTGTGTGTGTGTACACATATGTATGCTGGCAAGGTGCTGTCTTTTGAGACGGTCTCTCACTGTGACCCGGGGCTTGTGGATTAGCTGAAACAGGTTGGCCCCCCTGCCCCAGCCCCAGCCGCGTCTACCTCCCCAGCGAGAGCACACTACCACACCTGGTATCTTTATGGGTTCTAGGGACCGAACTTAGGCCCTTATGCTTGTACGGCAACTGAGCCAGTATCCTCGGTCCTGACTTCACTCTTTTCTAGAATACTAGTTTGAACTAGGGTAATCCGCAGCAGCAGTTATAGCTCAGTGCCTTGGACTCAAACCTCAGCACTGTGTGTGCTGGGGGAGGATGGGGACGACCCATTGTGTTTCCCAGCCTGAGAACATCCTGAAAGGAGGTTGGTTAGGAGCCTACTGCAGGAATTTAGTAGAGACAGTGACTTGCACCATGGTGGCTGTGAAGGTGATGAGAAGAGGCTGAAGCCTAGAAACACTTCGCAGAATCAAGTGTTTTCTAGTAAATGAAAGTACGCTTAAGGAGAGGGGGAGGAGGCCTCTGACATGAGCAACTGGAGCAGGGCACTGGTCTACAGGGGTGAGGAAGACTTTAAGAGCAGTATGGGGAGGCACTCAGAATTTGGCAGATACGCTACATCTGCGCCTCTCCATCAGGCATCGAGGAGAGAAGCCAAGTCAGATGCAGGACACATAAAGCTGAGGCTCAAGAGAAAAAAGGCTTTTGAAGACAGAAACCCCAGAGTCTCTGGACACAGAAGTCACCTGAGACTGGATAAGATGACCAGTACAGATTCTATTACGTAGTTCTGGCCTGTGCCTCTGCGTGCTGGGATTAAAGGTGTACACCGAGAAGGTTTTAAGGTGGAGTACCAAGTCTCCCCACTAGTGAGGGAAAACTGATGGTGCAGGAGAGGGAGGAGAGAAGTGCTTGAGTGGGGGGAAGGACAGGGTGGGGGTGGGGGTGGGGGCTAGTTGACTGAAAACAAACAATTCATCCACCAGAACAGAGCGGAAGGCATCGTGTGCAGAAAGGTGGGTAGATACAGTGGTGGGCGTTTGCTTTCCTTCACATAAACTCCAAAATGTCAACCAGTTTGGTTTTTTTTTTTTTTTTTTTTTTTTAAATGCAGAGCCGGGCGGTGGTGGCGCACGCCTTTAATCCCAGCACTCGGGAGGCAGAGCCAGGTGGATCTCTGTGAGTTCGAGGCCAGCCTGGGCTACCAAGTGAGATCCAGGAAAGGCGGAAAGCTACACAGAGAAACCCTGTCTCGAAAAAAAAAAAAAAAAAAAAGAATGCAAATCCCTCCAGTGGTGAGTGGGCTGCCTGGCTACCTCCTGCATCTGTATGTTCTACTTCTGATAACGCGGCCTGAGATTACATCAGTTCTTTCGGCAGCCAGACATAGCCTACTGACGGTGGCTCCCAACAGCCACCAAGCCCGTCCTCTGCCCACACGGCTGATGTGTTAGGAATGGAACTGTGGGCTTTCTGTAACAACTTCGACTCTCAATCACGTCTCCACCTGAGCATCATGCAGTAGCTCAAACTAGCCTCAAAAAGAGCAAACAAGCAGCCTTCCAGCACTCCCTCTGTCTGTTGACAAGGAGCACCCCTCTAGGTACCTCGCTCGCTTCGCTCATACTCAAGCAGTGGCCCGACCCCACATCTTCACATGAATGCTGGTAGCTCTGGGATGGACCCCTGGCTGGTTGTCAGGCCTCCAGCCCTCCCCTCACTGAAGGAAGGACTCCAGCATTTTGCTCTGACTGTGTCATCCCTTGCTCTCAGTTTTCTTTTACTTCTGAAACAGGGTCTCACTGTGCAGCCCTGGCTGTCTTGGAACTCGCTATATGGACCAGACTGGCTATGAACCCATAGAAATCTGCCAGCTTTGGCCTCTGCTGGAGTTAAAAGTGTGCACCACCTCATCTGGCTCTTACTCCCAGTTTTCCATGCAAGGCTTTCAACTCTCTAGCCACCTCCTGTGCTTCACACCCACAGCAGTCCTCTAAGGACTAGACTCTGGTGATCTGGAGAAGAATGGTTTACTGGTTCCTGCTACCTGTGGACCCTTCTCGCTGTACTCCTTCCCTCAGAATAAGCACCCTTCTTGCAAACTTTCATGCATTTGAGCTCAAATAGCTTGTTTGGGTTTGGTTTCTGGTTTTCTGAGACAGGATTTCTCTACGTAGCCTTGGCTGTCCTGGAACCCACTCTGTAGACCAGGCTGCCCTCGAACTCAGAGATCTGCCTGTCTCTGCCTCCGCATGCTGGGATTAAAGGTGTGCACCCAGCTTCTTTTTGTTTTTTTAAGACAGGGTTTCACTCTGCAGTTCAAGCTGGCCTTGAACTTGTGATCTTCCTGCTTCCACTTTTCAACTGCTAGGATTACAGGCATGTACTACCATGGGCAACAAGCTCCCAAATCCTACGCACATCTTCATTAGCAAAATCACATGCATCTCTTTACTGCTAGACACTTCAATACAGAATTGAAAGAGTCATCCTATAATCCCAAGACACAAAAATCATGAGTTCACTGCCATCCTGGGCTACTTAATGACTTGTAAGCCAGTTTGGAGGACAATGAGAGACCCTGTTTCTAACTTTAAAAAAAAAAAAAAATCACAAAAGCCTTGTTGTCCAGGCACGGTATATACTCCTATAATATCAGCACCTGGGAGACTGAGGCAGAGGGATCATTAGTTCAAGGCCAGCTTGGCTGCATAGTGAATTCCAGGGCACTCTTGCCTATATAGCTAGTCTCTGCCCCCCCCCTTTTTAAAGTAAAGTATTTTTTAAAAGTATTTTAAAATAGCTGGTGTAAACCTCAGTAGAAGAGCACTCACATACCAAATGCAAGGCCTTGGGTTGAAATCCCAGCACCAAAAAAAAAAAAGGGGAGAAGTGAGCAGCAGCCATCAGATGCTGATCAGCAACTGGAAGAATCACAAACGTTCCACTCATCACACAGCAGAGGGAGACAGCATGAAAGAGAATGGAGCGATAACATACCACCATGCACTTAAGTTTAAGATTTATGCACCTGCCGGGCGGTGGTGGCACACGCCTTTAATCCCAGCACTCGGGAAGCAGAGCCAGGCGGATCTCTGTGAGTTTGAGGCCAGCCTGGGCTACCAAGTGAGTTCCAGGAAAGGCGCAAAAGCTACACAGAGAAACCCTGTCTCGAAAAACCAAGAAAAAAAAAAAAAAGATTTATGCACCAAGTATAGACTCTACATATTTAGCAACTCACACCAACAAAACATACATACGTCATTAGAATGACTACTAAGGTGGCAGTATGGGAATAAGACTAACTAATAAATTAAACAAGAGCAGAGACTTAGACAGCGGACACTGAGCAGCTCAGGTGTGAGCATCACTCATATGGCCCTCCCCATTCATTTTTCTGTGTGTGTGTCAGCAGATTTAAAGGGCTGTAACTCACCACCTTAAACGCAGTCAGCAGTCAGTGTTTTCAGTCCACCTGCACAACTGCACAATCAACTCTGGACACCTTTATCCCCCGAAGGAACTCTGTCTGGAGTTCTCGCCTTCCAACCTGGGCACCCTCTGGTCAGCTGCTGTGTCTCTACAGCTGCCCACCCGTTCTCTGGGTCCACATCGAAGGCTGCTTCCTTAGATGCGGCTCTTGGTGACACGGATCAGGAACGCTCCTCACAGACTTTCACTATGGGACTGAACTTTATCACCTAACTAGCACTTGTCTCCTACTATAAATATTTCTGTACTTCATCTCCTCCAGGAAGGCAAAGCTATGCCCTGCTCTCTTGGCATCATGAATCTTTGCAGAGTAAAGAGCTCTACAAACACTGACCGAATGAAATATTGGCTTTACTTAGTCTGGACTCCAGATTTGCTGGGATCATTTTGAATTTTGATTCTGTTATCTAATATGTTAGCTTTAATGTGCTGTGCAAGTTTAACAGCTCCAATTAGAAAGGACAGAACAAAGCAGAGATGTTTTTGTGTGGCAACAGGAGGCTCTCCGGGGCTAACTGGCCAGCGAGTCTAGACGAAGTGATGAGCTCCAATGAGAAATCTTGTCTCAAAGGAGGTTGGACAACATTCCTGAAAAATGACACCAGAGGTTGTCCCCAGGCCTCCACACAAGCACATAGGTGCAATTGCACACACATGAACACTCTACACATGCATATAAAATAATTTAAAAGGTTCATAAAGGAGAAATGGCTCAATGTTGAGCATTTGCTGCCCTTGCAGAGAACCTGGGTTTGGTCCCCAGCACCCACATGGCAGCTCACAACTGCCTGTAACTCTAGTTTTTACTATTTCTTTAGAGCTATATTTTGGAGACAGGATCATAGTCCAGGCTTACCTCAAACTCATTATGAAACTAAAGCTAACTTTGAACTCCTTATTTCCTGCCTCCATTTCCAAGTGCTGGGACTACATAACATTCCTGGCTTTATAATAAAGTGCCTTTTGCAAGCCTCAAACTATTTTGAACTTGGTCTCCCATTCCTAAACTGGAGTAATAGAAATCTGCACCCTCCTTTTGTATGCCTCTTTTTTTTCTGAGATTGCGTTTCTCTGTGTAGCCCTGGATGCCCTGGAACTCTATAGACCAGGCTGGCCTCGAATTCACAGAGATCCTCCTGCCTCTGCCTCCCGAGTGCTGGGATTACATCTGTGTGCCACCACACCACCGGGCTTTGTATGCCTCTTTTAAAATCTGGGCTTACAAGGGAGTTCCACGTGCAGATGTACTGGCACAGATGACTGCCGGCTCCTAAACTGGGATTACTCCTGATTGTCAAAAGATACTGCAGGGAGCTAGAAGACTTATTCCAGAACTACTACTAGAGCTCAGATTCTAAAACTACCTCATGAACGAAACTCTTATATTCCCTTCTGAACTTTTAGGGGCCAATATAAAATTCCAATAAAAGGCATGTTATAAAAAAGGCAACATTAGAAATACATGTAGGTTATTACAGGAGTATTGTTTAAAAGGGGAGGGGGATAACGAAAACAATGTTTAGCTGGGCAGTGGTGGCTCACACCTTTAATTCTAGCACTCGGGAGGCAGAGGCAGGCAGTTCTCTCTGAGTTTCAGGCCAGCCTGGTCTACAGAGTGAGTTCCAGGACAGCCAGAACTGTTACACTGAGAAACCTTACCTGGAAAAAAACAAAAGAAAACAAAAACCCAACCCCCAAAAAGAAAAAACAATGTTTTACCTCATCAAGATCTTTTGTCTCTCTTCCCAGTTCATCATCATCTTCATCAGAATCAAGCTCTGGTCCAATGTAATTCCCAAATTCATCATACAAGTCAGTATCCATGATGCTACAAGTCAAGAAGAGAAGAGTCAGGATCTGGCAAGTCCTGAAAGCCTGTATCACACCCTGTCTCCTTTACACACCTTTCCCTCAGGAGTTAACTTGTGACTGACCAATCTACTGAAGACTCTCCCCAGAGCCCAGGACTTTCTCCACTTCTCTGTCCTCTAATTTTACCTATTTACATACCCCTCACCTTCTTGACTTTATTTAGGGACAGGGCTTCTTGTTGCCCAAGCTGGTCTCAAACTCTATGTAGCCCACACTGGTCTTGAACTCCTGATCCTCCTGCCTTAGTCTCTTTAAGTGCTGGGATAACAAACATATGCCCCGTGCCTGGCTTTATTTATTTACAATTTTTTATTTATTTTTATTTTCTGTGTATAGGTGTTTTGCCTGCATATATGTCTGTGTACCATGTTCCTAGACATGATGCCCACAAAACCAGGAGAGGAAGTCAGATGCCCTGAATTGAAATTCTACACCAGGTGTAAGCTAACATGTAGGTAGTGAGAATCGAACCTGGGTCCTTTGAAAGAGTAGCTAGTACTCTTAACCACTGAGCCATCTCCCCATTCCCACCTGGCTTTATTTTTAATTTTAAAGACAGGGTCACTGCTACCCAAACTGGCCTTGAACTCTAGATCTTCTCCCTCTGCCTCCCAAGCTGACATAACAGGTAACTTGTGCCCAGTCCACCCTCCCCTTTTCTAAATGTATTTACTCAATTAAATTTATTTGTATGTGTGTACATGTCTGTGTGTGTCTATGTGTGACTGTATGCACATGTATCAAAGACAGCATTGGATCCTTTGGGGAACACAAGGATTGTCACATGGGTACTAGGATCTGATCGCCAGTCTTCATGACTGCCTAGCAAGTGCTCTTAACTGCTGAGCCATTTCTCTAGCCTCTCACTTCTTTTTTTATTATTTATTTATTTTGGTTTTTCGAGACAAGGTTTCTCTGTGTAGCTTTGCACCTTTCCTGGATCTCGTTCTGTAGACCAGGCTGGCCTCGAACTCACAAAGATCCACCTGCCTCTGCCTCCCAAGTGCTGGGATTAAAGGCGCTATGCCGATCGGGTGTCCGCACTAAGTTTGGCATCAATATCGTGACCTACCGGGAGCAGGGGACCACCAGGTTGCCTAAGGAGGGGTGAACCGGCCCAGGTTGGAAACAGAGCAGGTCAAAACTCCCGTGCTGATCACTTCTTTTTTTAATACTAACATTCTCAAAACATCACAATACAATCATCAAAATCAGAAAATTAATACTGGCAGACTATTCTACCTAATACACAGGTCTGACAAACTGTTTCAAAAATGAACTACACAGTCAAGGATGCAAACCAGGATCATATGCTTGCACTGAGGTACTACATTCTTTTAATCTACAACAGTTTTTTAGTCTTGATTTTTATGCCACTTTTGGAGATTACAAACCAATGATTTTGTAGAATATCCCTTCATGTGCATTTGCTTGCCTATATTACACTCAGGTTGCGCATCCGGAGCTGGGATATCACAGAGGGATGCTGTGCTCTTTTCGGTACACAATTCCAACTTGTCCTTATTGATGCTAACTTTGATCCCTCAATTAAGGTGGCAGCTGACAGGCTTTTCATTATAAAATTACTCATTTTCCTATGTAATGAATAAGAATTGTGGATTTTTTTCTCACTTCAATTACTGAAATTCTGTTCAAAGGAACAGTTTAAATCTCATTTCCTTCAAGTTTTCCCAGACCTCCAGTGTCTCATTTCTCTGTGATGCTCTAACCTTTTGCACTTTCATCAGTATTTTCTATCCCAAATGCTAGTTAACTATTTCTTACTCTCACCAACAACTCTACAGTTCGCAAAGCATCAGCCTGGGGGTTAAAGACTGATTCGTCACATCTTAACCTCATCTCTAACAATGACATAGCTCAGAGCAGTCACTTTACCTCTCTCTATATTTCTTCAAGTAGAAAAATGGAGTGAATAGTCAAGGCATAAAAACTTTTAAGTGCTCGCTTCGGCAGCACATATACTAAAATTGGAACGATACAGAGAAGATTAACATGGCCCCTGCGCAAGGATGACACGCAAATTCGTGAAGCGTTCCATATTTTAAAAAAAAAAAAAAAAAAAAAAAAAAAAAAAAAAAAAAACTTTTAAAGGCGCCAAGGAGATGTCAGTGGGTAAAAGTTCACAAAGCCAGATGCAGTTGCACAAGTATCTGTAATTATAGAAGGCCTACAGGAAATGGGAAGCAGAGATTCTTCTGAAGCTCAAGAGCCAGCTAGCCTGGTTCTGGCAGTGATAAGGAGACCCTATCTCAAAATAGGTCAAAAGATGAGCACCAAATTCCAATGGCTGGCCTCGGACCTCCACCTGTATACTACAGCACACTTGCACCCTTACTCACTACACAAAAATATGTGCGTGCGCGCGCGCGCACACACACACACACACACAGTATGATTAGTTGGGCATGGAGCCTTACACCTGTAATCCTACATAGTGAGCTAGAGGCCACCCTGAGATATATGAGAGACCCTGTCTCAAAACACAACAGCCAGGCAGGCAGTGGTGGTGCAGGACTTTAATCTCAGCACTTGGGAGGCAGAGGCAGGTTGAGGCAGAGGCAGACGGATCTCTAAATTCTAAGTTCAAGGCCAATCTGGTCTACAGAGCAAGTTCCAGGATGACCATGGCTACATAGAGAAACCCTGTCTCCAAAAGCCAAAACAAACAAACAAACAAACAAACCAAACCAAACCAAAAAAAAAAAAAAAAAAAAAAAAAAAAACAAAACCCAACCCAACAAACAAAATGTTGGTGAGCATACAATGTGACCATTCCTGAGTATGAGAATCCCTGTGCTTCTTTGTGCTCACCTGCCAACACCCCAGACAGCACCATGCGCAAACAGTAATTTAATAATGTCAACTGAATGGAATTTTTAAGTTTGAAATTCTGATATTTCTTGTAGTGGAATGAATACCTTAAGGAAATATGCTGAGTACTGACTGTAAATAAAATACAAATTTAGAGTGCTAATCTAGTAATCTGGTAATTAAATGTAAATCATTAATAGAAACTCTGACATATGTATTGTTTTTATTTCTAAGATGCTACCATATTTATATTCATTTCATTCTCCCAAAACTCCCATCAAGCGATGGCACAAACTTTTACAGAAAGTTGTTTACTAAACAAGCCAGGCTCATTTCTGCCTCAGAACCACTGTACCTGTCATTCCCATCATCCTCCGGCTATTTATACCTTGTTAACTCATTTCTCCTTTAATATCACCTGCTTGTCACTCTAAAAATTCCCCCTTACACTAATGTATGTGTGTGTTAGGGTGCTTAGGATCAAATCCTGGGCCTCACACTCTACTAAACATTCCACCACTGGGTTATATCCCCAGCCTAAGCAAATAAAGCCTTTGCTTGAATAGTACTTGGGGAACAGGTGTGTATATTTGCTACTGATAGACGTTAATAATAAAATCGGAGCCAAAACCCAAAATCAGTGCAAAGCACAAAACAGACCCCTAATGGGCCCTCAACAAGATTTGTTGGGGTTATTTGGGGGTGGGGTGGGGGGGTGGTTAATGGGAATTAATGACATAGTTAAGCAAGGCTAGTCTCTAAGTACTAAACCTGCATTTTCCCGCTACAACGCAGATTCTCAAAGGAATACTGAATCTTTTCTGTTTGGGTTTTTTGAACCAGACTCATTGCTTAGCCTAGGCTGGCCTTGAACCTGCAACAATCTTACTGCCTCGATCTCCAGAGCAGGAGAAACAGGCGTTAGCCATCACAGTCAGCTCGGATGCCTATTATTTTGAAGGTCGGGAAAACTTGGCGGTGACGGAGACACCGATGGGAGGGGGAATGGCAGGGGTCTGGGTCGTTAGAGCGCCGCCCCTACCCATGGACAGGATTTAAACCGTGCAGGGTAACGAGGAAACCCCGGAATCATCAGTGAGCGCGTGTGGTTGGGGGGGGGGGGGTGTCTTTCACTCCCTTTCCCACTCCAGGCTCCAATTTACCCCTGTATGAAGCGAAAGGGATAAATACTATATAAATCGCCTCTTCCCAAGCTCATGTTCTCCCAACCTCCCACAGCACCCTTCCCCGGCCAGCTCACCCGCCGCCTGCTCATTCGAGCGCTCCGAGTCCGCCGCCTGAGCCCGCGCTTCCGCTGCACGCCGCGACAACGCCGGCGCCCGGCGCCAGGAAGGACCCCGAGCGCGTCGCCGGCCCGCTGCTCCTCGGAGGACAGCCCTCTGCCTGAAAAACAGCTTCGAGAAATGCTGGCTTCGGAGAGAGAAACGGGACAGACCGACTTGTTGCTCCTCAAAACAAAGCGTAAACTGCTCCAAAGAAAAGCAAGGCCGGAGGATTCACGATTCTGATCAGGCGCCTTGGGACACCCTGAAAGGGAAGGGCCTTCGGGCGGGCCACGTGGGCAGGCTAGTGGAGCTGTTGCTAGGCGACAACCGCTGTTGGGAGGGCGATACACAGGCGTTCTAACAGATCGGGAATTTTCCTCCCAAAGAAAACAAGGGCTGCTGGGTGAGGGTCTAGGGACAGTGTAAAGGGGATAATTCTAGTCATTTTATGATTGGAGAAGGCTTAGAACTCGTCAGGGAGGTGGACGGGTGGTGGGAGTCTCAGCTGCTCCTGAAGCTGAGCCTAGAGGAAAGATCATGAGCTCAGATGTTTTGGAGAGAACAGTCTGGACTACATAGCTAGACACCACCACCACCCTCCAAAAAAATGATTGGCTAGGATCTGAGACACTTGAGTCCAGTTGCTGGGCTGCTAACAGCCCACTCCGCACTCCACTTCCCATCGTTGGGGTCGGCGGGGGTGGTTGTGGAGTTGCTTGCGGACCAGCTCATTTCCTGCCTTGGGGCTGATCATGAGTGAACTACGATATCTAGTTCGGGCTCACCAGGCTTCTGAGGTGGAGAGGAATCTCATAAGTAAATGTCAGAGCCCAGACTGGAGCACATAGATTCCCTTGAAAATAGCGGGTCAGACTCATACCGGGAGGCTTCAGTGGTGGAGCTGGAGATAATGCCCACACACCACACAACCAGTGCCTGCAGCCCTCCATTGGTCAGGGATTTGGGAATGTAGAGCATTGACCTTTTCCCCCCTGAGGATGGAAGCTACTGAGCTTTTTCTCTTCTGCCGCATTTCCTCGACCCCCTGCTTAGTCATTGATTTTGGTTTAGGTGAAAGTATTTTTTTCCTCCATTAAAAATACTTAGTGAAGTGTGAAATTTTGCCCTTGAGCTCAAGAGTAACTAATAAGAGTCTCTCTCTCTCTCTCTCTCTCTCTCTCTCTCTCTCTCTCTCTCTCTGTTTTCCTTTGTGGCACCAACCTGCCATAGAGAAATCCTATGTGAAAGAATGAAGGTTCAGAATTCTGAGATCTAAATGCTTTCTCAGCTGAAACACCCCCCCCCAATTAATTGCTTTGTGGTGGTGCTGGACATCAAACCCAAGGTCTTGCATTCACTAGGCAAACTTCTACCGCTGTGCTAGCCCTTAGCGTCTAAAATACTGTTAGAAGGAGAGAACAAAATGAAGACTTCAAACTGGAAGCTTTCTGTTCTGTTTTCCGTGAGAAGCCTTGAATACGTCTTCATCATGCAATTCCATTTGATCTGTAAAGGAGGAAACTAGGCTTTTGTAGCACTCCAGGATACGTATCGGATTGCTTTGGGTTGTTTCACCTTTCTGGCTAAGAATCCCAAGGCATCGTGTTTACCCTGATACTGAACCTCTGCTGATGCTCATTCCTCTTGCCTTCCCAGGCCTTAGCCATGGAAAAGAATGATGCAATCAACTTCAAGACTTTGGAGAAAGAGCTGCAGGCTGCACTTGCTGCTGACGAGAAGTATAAAAGAGAGAATGCTGCCAAGTTACGGGCCGTCGAACAAAGAGTGCCTTCCTACGAGGAGTTCAGGTTGGCTTGCAGCGGTTTTCAGCAGGCCCTTCTGTCATGGTGGGCTACAGAAGTTAAAAGCAAGCAGTCTAGATTCAGATCATTCTGGGCTTCTGTCCTGCCCCCACCCTCTACTACTCGGTGATCTCACCCAAGCTCCTTACCCTAGCTGAGACCCAGTTCTGTCTGTAAAAGAGAGAAATGGCTGTTACAACTCTGGGAGTGATTGCATGTAAGACTCCGAGCACAATATCTAGCCCGTTCGAGGTGTATGAGGACTTTTAGTTATCCAGGCTACCGTTGTTGTTGTAGTGGCCGCCCTATTTCCTGTCAACAAGCCTGGCCGAGTAGCTTCCTCACACTCAGAGAAACATTAAGTTTCAATCTCTATCTTTGGCCCAGAGGTATTGTCCTTGCATCACACCTGAAACCTCTGGAACAGAAGGACAAGGTGAGAGGAAAAAGAACTGTGCCGTGGAACTGTCACAGTACTAGGGAAAGGACTTTTCAGGATGTGGCCACTGAAATACCCCAGGTAGGTGTGGGCCAGCCTCTCTAGCCCAGCAGGATTTCTCTGTGCTAAAGCTTTGACCTTGTCTGCTTACAACACATATCACTTCCTTATGTCTCATGGAAGCCAACAGAAACAGACTTTTCCCCTCTAATCCCAGAACAGCAATCAGATGGTGGGACTGAGTTGAATTGGGCTCAGCAGTCCTTTAACATTCCGTCTCAGGTCAGTGGTAAATAGTAGAATGACCCTGTGGCGTTATTAGAGAGGGACCCAGCCTGTCAGACCCTTGACTCTTACTTTGAGTTCCTTTTTCTCTGCCAGAGATTTACAGTAAACTCCCCAATTTTCTCAGAGCAATCTCTGACTTAACTGTAAAAGGCCAAGAACTATGTTTCCTGTCTCAGGAGGAAAATCCAAGTACAAATGAGACCTTCAAATCATAGCCTGGATTCCTTGGGCCCGCCCTCCCTCCTTTCATCCCCAGCTCCCTCATCTGAAAATGAGGCCGCAGAGGCCAGCCTTCCCAGAGCTCAGAGAATAGTTGCAGCACTAAGATGAAAACCCATAACCCCCCTCCCATCACAGTTGCAGAGCGGCCAGATGAGCTCTGGACCTGCTTCCCTTTGTAATGCAGGAGAAATCACCCTTCCAGCCTGCAACCTCTGCCGAGTTTTACCGTGATTGGCGGCGACACTTAAGAAGTGGGCCAGAGCGCTACCAAGCCCTGCTTCAGCTTGGTGGTCCCGAGCTGGGCCACCTCTTCCAGAATGATGTGGGCTTTGGACTTCTCGGGGAGCTGCTGGTGGCACTGGCTGAGCATGTGAAGCTAAGTGACCGGGCGGCAGTGCTAGGGATTCTGCACAGCTTGGCCAGCACTGGACGGTTCACCTTGAACCTGAGCCTGCTGAGCCCTGCCGAGCGAGAGGGCTGCCAGCGCTTGTTTGAGAAGTTGCAGGCCATGGGCACCACCGGGCCCACGCAGGGGGCGCTCAGCGTGGAGGAGCCATCTGCTGGCCTACCGGGAGAGGAGGAGCTCCTACAGAGGCTGTTAGGGCTGTATGGGGTCCACTGATGGGACTGGCTGCCCTCAGCGTTCCCCCGGGGTCTCAGAAAGCGTTTTTAAAAAAGACTGGTTTCATTTTACGTGTATGAGTGTTTTGCCTACCTGTATGTCTGTCCACCGTGTGCGTGCCCAGTGCCTGAGGAGGTCAGAGAGGGTGCAGTTACAGATGGTTGTAAGCTGCCGTATGAGTGCCAGAATCAAACCAACCCCAGTCCTCGGGAAGAGAAACCAGTTCTCTTCACCACTGAGCCATCTCACCAGCCCCCTAGGAACGCATTTTGTGGTGGTTGTCTTGGGGTTTCATAGAAGTATTGAAAGAAGTGTTGGGAGAAACCCACACCCACTTCCCTTTTCAGGTAGTGGGCTTGCCCACTTCTCCAAGTCATAATCTTATCTATGTGGATCCCCAGGATACCAAGGACCCAATCGGTTGAGGGTGTTTTGCTACCTACCTTTTGAGTTTGCTATGTCCCTATCCTTGAGAGGTGGGTGTGTTTTCATCTAAATTCTGGCCACACAGAGCTTCCTCCTAGAGGAAAAAAAAAAAAAAGTAAACTCAGCCAGGCGGTGGTGGCGCACGCCTTTAATCCCAGCACTCGGGAGGCAGAGCCAGGCGGATCTCTGTGAGTTTGAGGCCAGCCTGGTCTACAGAGTGAGATCCAGGACAGGCACGAAAGCTAGACAGAGAAACCCTGTCTAGAAAAACAAAAAAACAAAAAAAAAAAAAGTAAACTCACTGACCACTAATGAAAGATAAGCACTGATCATAACTCTTAACCAGAATATTTATAACCCAAAGCCAGTGAATGAACAGCCAATCAATAACAAGCAAAGACTCCTTCATTTGAGATGCAGAGTTTTCCCCCAGAGACCTAGTTCTTTCCACAGGTTGAGCCTGGGAAATTCCCAATCTATTGGCTCAGGTCTGGCCAGCATCCCAGATGACCAGCTGTGCAAGAGAGGGTTTGTGTTATCCCTCAGGTTGAGGAAAGGATGCTGTCCCGGGCAGGCGGGGCGGAGGGCGCTTACAGCTCACTCTGGTTTCCCTTGACCCATTCTTGGGCGCATGCCAGTGTTCTAGAAAGGTGAGAGAGTGCCAGGTTCTAGAATGATTTTCCCTGGAGATCGGCCCTGGTGCATTAGAACAGCATCTTGTGCATCAGCTGGGAATAAATGCCTTGCCACGGCTCTTTCCTCTGCAGTTTCGGGCCTCGTTCACTGGATGTTTGAACCTCTCTTTATATAGCAGCCCCCTCTCGGCAGTCGTTTCGAAAAAGCCATAGGTCTTTGGTGCCTTGGGTTTTGCCCTGCCCCCTCAAGATCCTCCTTCCTACAAGCATGAGGCTGGCCCACACTACCGTGCTCTTGTGGGCCTGGGGTAGTCTCCAGGCCTTTGAGATCGTGGAGAAGGAGAACATCTTTCAGAGGACGCCCTGCCCGGCTTTCCTGATGTTTGATAACGCGGCCTATCTGGCTGACATGAGCTTCGAGCTCCCCTGCCACTGCAAACCTGAGGATGTTTCGGCTGTGGTCTGGTATTACCAAAAGCACCTGGGAAGCAGCCACACCACAGTGCTGACAGACTTCGGTGGGCGCTTGCTCACAGAGGCGGCTCATGTTCGAGTAGGCAGCAGCATGCTGGTCCGCTTCAGCATCCGCATGTTCAGCCTGTTGGTTTTCCGGGCCCAGCCAGAAGACTCAGGCCTATATTTTTGTGGCAGCCGTAAGGGGGACTATTTTTATGCCTATGATGTGGACATCCAAAGCAATGAGGGAATGGTAGCCACCTTCAAGGACAGGGGCCAGGAGCCGTTGCCGGATGAATACTATGGGAGCCTCCATGTCTTTACTACCTTCTGGGAGTGGACCCCCTGTGACCGCTGTGGGGTGCGTGGGGAACAGTGGCGCCTTGGACTCTGCTACCTGCAGAACCCTGACCTCTCCCCTCGGTACCTTAAGACAATGCCCGATGTAGTGTCCTGTGGCTCTCGGGCTGTGCCCAGGAAACTGCACATCAAGACCAGGGACCACACACCTGAGCTACTGATTCAGAGCTGCCTAGTGTCCTGTGAGAAGAGGCATCAGATCCGGAAGGGTATGCTGACAATCTACAACTATGTGTCCAAAGTGGGCAGCCGACCCTGGCTGCCTCAGGTACCCATTCAATTCCATCAGCAAAGACTAGGCCACGGCCTCATCATCTCCTGTCCCGGGGCCAGGCCAGAGCATGCTGTGGCCTGGGACAAAGACCATCAGCCCCTCTACCGCACACAGTACCTAAAAGGTGTCAACAGATCCATGAGAGTGTTCATCGACCATGGCAACCATCTCCACATCCGCTTCACCCGGTTGAGTGACCGAGGCATCTATTACTGCTGGCGGCAAGGGCTGAGAATCGCTGGCTTCCGGTTGGGAGTAACATCTCGAGGACGCTACCCAGCCTCGCTCTCAGATCCTGAGACTCGCACCGCTGTGGAACTCACCCTGCTGGGCTATCTGCTCATCACGGCGGTCTTCATCAACATTCACTTCTGTTATTGCTGCTGCTACTCATTTCGCTGTTGTCCCAACTTCTCCACCCATACCCTTCTCCAGCTGTGAAAGCCAGTTGTGTTCTAATATGTTTGTTGAGTGATACCAGATGCTTCTGATGGGCACCTTGGGCTGGGACATGTGACACGGTGATGTACAAGCCTATTGTTTACAACACGCTCCCCAGTTTCACGGGAGGGGCCTGGGTCTAATCTGGAAAGTGGAGAAGCCTGAGGGGAGGTCAGAGGTCAGAGACTGGTCAGGAGGGTACACGGACAGGCACACATGTCTTCTCACTTCACACTCAGATTGCTGGAGGAAGTGAACGGATACCCATCAGGTCACCTATCAGTGTTGTTGACCTGGAGGTGCTTTGCCCTTGAGCTCTGCTGCTGGGCCCTAGTTGACCTGGATTGGGTGGGATGGAGAAGAAAGAAAAGTAGAGGGAACTGCTGTGTCTTCCTCGGCCTCCAATTGTCCTGGGAATAGCAGAGCAGCAGGTGTGAAGACGAAGGTAAAGACGGGGACCAGGAATGGGTGAAGAGAGTGACATCCAACACAGGACTTTCTTGAATGGTGGCACCTAGGCTAGGGATTGGGGATGAGAAGAGGGTCTGGAGCAAAGGCCACGGCACCAGGGCTCTGTAAGAGGTGGGATTTGACAGGCAGCTGCCGCAATGGCAGTTCAGGATCTCAAGACTATCTGTGGTCATGAGCAAGTTGAGTCCTGTCTTGGTCTTTACCCCGCCTTCTGAACAAATCAGACCCACTCTGTGGAAGGCTATGGCACGTCTTTATTTCTTCTTAGTGAGTAAAGGCAGCAGCACTGTTCTGAAGGTTAGCAGAGTGGTAAGGAGTGGGTGGGGGAGGGTACAATGTCCTGGGAAGAGGGAGGGGCCCCACTTTCCTTTTTTGACCTTAGAGGGGAGGAAAGGATAATGGAGTGGACACTTCCAGCCCCATTTCTGGGCACAGTTCCCCATCAGCTGCCCACCAACCAGCCCGAGAGAGGGTGCTCTGGTGTGGAAGGGCAGTCCCACGTTGCCTCCAGGTGGCTTGAACACAAACCAGTCTACTAGGTTCATGCCTCAGTTTCCCAAATTGTCAAACAGGATGATGCCGAAAATGTAGGTATTATTATCTATATGCATAAGAAAGGAGATGGGCCCTCGGCTTGGAGAAGAAGAGCTAGTAATTACGGAATGGAGAACCTCAAAAGGATGGTTGTGGTTTCATCAGGGTTGAGAAGCAGCAGTCACAGGGTGCAAAGAGCTGAGTGGATGGGGACTATGCAGCCAGGAATAGACCTTCACAACCGAGACAACGGACAGAAGTCCCTCTCTCCTGTTTCACGGTCTTCAGGAGAATGGGGCATTTCCTTGATTCCCAGGATTCAGAGCCAAGTGTAACTGGTTGCCTACAACTTCCAACTCCAGTGTCTAAATCATCTCCACCGGTGCTGCCACCACTGGCGCTCCTCCAGCCTGAGTAGGGGAGCCTTCCTGGGCTTGACCTCTCAGCATCCACACTTAGGGGCCGGGTACCCCACCTCTACTCCCTCCCAATACTACTTCCCTCTCCACTTATGCTATAGATCCCTCCAAGTGCTGAGAACCAAGTCTCCACACGCTCACAGGCTGCTAAGCTGTGTGGCAACTCAGAGGGGCTGAGACACGAGTCATCACTGTGGAGGGCCCTTAGGACTGCCTTAGTGGCCATTCCAGGTAGCGAGTCTGCCCTACCCACTCCTAGATCCGTCAGGGCTATTCTGGAAGCATAAGTCTCTGGCTAGAGCTACTTTGCCGTGGGACCTCCCCTTTCTCTCTGACTTTCTGTCTTCCTCCAGCAGCCTATGGAAACTCAAAGTCCAGTTCCCAGAGACCTCAGCTCTGGCAACAGTTTCCATACCAACAAGGATGAAGGAAACGATCCGTTAAGGCTCCCTGCTCTGCCCAACTTTCCTCCTTCCTTGCAATTCTACCTCAGCTGCTGGCCCCTCCCCTCCCGACTGCCCCTTTGGGGTGAGTATCCTGTTAGTTGGAGGCGCAGAGTATGT
The DNA here is from genome assembly GCF_949786415.1 of Peromyscus eremicus. Classification (NCBI taxonomy): domain Eukaryota; kingdom Metazoa; phylum Chordata; class Mammalia; order Rodentia; family Cricetidae; genus Peromyscus; species Peromyscus eremicus. Next base: position 85,166,132 of record NC_081423.1, read on the forward strand.
GCCCTCTGTCAGGCTCAGTAAGGACTGAGCCTCAGGCAGCAGACAGGCATAAAAACTGAAGGGAAGTGCTGGTGTGGATGGGAACAGGGCTATCTGAGGAGGAGCTTTGGGCCCTTGACACTGTGTGGCAGGGGCCACCAGGTGGGCACACCTCACATCACATCCTTGTGTTCCTGCTTGGACTCCTTAATGACCTGCAGGGGACAGGGAAGGTGTACAGTGCACAGTTAGGGACCGACACAACTCCCAGACCCACCGTGCTAGGCCGTGCATCCTGAGGCAAGTCCCCAACTTTCCTGGATCTGTCTTCCCTTGACTGTCGTTGAATTACATCACGCTGAGCTCAAACTGGAGGGTGAAATGCCACCAGTAAAGCATTCAGCAGCGTGCCTGACACTACGGCGTAGGAGTAACCATAGCTGCTGCCACCACCCCGTGTAGAGAAGGCTGTGCTGTATTTATCTCCTATTCCCATTCTTCTCCAGAAAGCTCCTCTGAGTAAATTTGAAGGCCCTTTCTTTCCCTAACTGTCCCAGTCAGAGCTGGACCATCAGGTGGCCTTGATACACAGGTTGCCCTGAACACACTCCCTGTGGAAGGGCTGGAGAAGGAGAATCACATTCAAGGTCAGTCCCTTCTTCCAGAGCTCCATTGGGAGCCCCCGGGAGTTATTACTAAGGACCTTCCGTGAGCTAGTCCCAGGCTTTCTCCAGTCTAGCTTCAAGAACCCCTGAGGGCAGCCAGACCCTCTCCTCACCTCGCCATCCCGCGTCTCCACTGTCCTTACCACGATGTTCCTCTTGAGGTGTCCTTCTGATATGGACTTGGTGTCCAAGCTGGTTTCTGCAGGTGTGAGGAGAGGAGGCCTCCGTGGGCTCTTGGGATACTAAACATCCTGTCCTGTTCCCGACTTGCCCATCATGTACCCAGGGTCATGAATACAGGGCTATCTAAGTAGGCAGAGAGAACCTCGCCTTGTCCAAAGTGGCTAGGGACTCCCAACTGGCCCCCCCCGGGGGGGGGCACATCCTGCCGCTGTCCCGTAGCCTGCTTGACCTTCTGTTCAGGCACCTGGTTTCCTGGCAACCAAGGGCTGCACCCAGAAAGGAACTTCAGTTTCCTCTTTTATAAAAAGTGCTCACAGTACCTACTTCCCCAGGAGATAGTGAGGGGGCGAGTAACTAATATACGTTAACATGTGGCACACGTTAGTGATTAATATGTGTGGGCCTTCCCCATCCCTGCCTTTTTCTGTCACTTTTCTGGACTCTAGTGACCCTTGACTGTCTAGCATTTGGCACCTCTACCTGGTCAGCATAATTAACTTTCTAAGGCTGAATTACATTCTGAAATATGTATGGCCACTATTCCTAAATGGAATTTTCCCCTGTATCTAAGGATCATTTCAGGACCACATGCCAGTAAAAAGTAATTTGGTCCACCCCCCTTAGAGAGAAAAATATAACATGTCACACTCACTAATATTTAAAATGAAGAGCAGGGAACATAAAACTTTATTCACTACAAGAGCAGCAGTCCAGAGGGAACTAATCCTCTGGGCTGAATCAGCACTGAGAGAAGCAACAGAGCCTTGGGGACCCATGAATCAAACAGAGCCTGCCCAGAGAGCGCTGCAAGACCCAAGGGGGCCGCCTAGTGACAGGAAAGAGGTGAGGCAGAGGCTGGCATTTGCTCAGAGGCTTCAGAACTTCTCATTCAGCTCCCAGGGACAAACCCCCTTTAACATAGGCTCGCTCTGTTGGCATAACCTAATTATACCGCGCTAGGACCTGGGCTGGGGCCGGAAGCTTCTGGGGGAAGGTCCCAGGGGAGGCCGAGAGGACGGGGACACAGGCTTGGTGAGGCTCGCTGCCTGTCAAGCTGGGGAAAACGCATAACTGAAACGCAGAGATCTATCTAATCGAGCGCTGGCGGGGCTCCATTTACAGTCTGGTGAGCCTGTATGGGTATAACTTGTATTGTGAGCCTTTTGAGATGTCTGGTGACTTTGTGGCCTTCCCCTTCTTTGGTGCCTTTGCCCCCTGTAGTGACAAGCAGTTCAAAACAAAACAAAACGTAAAACATTCAGAAGGGCAGAACTTGTTCGTGGCTAGCAGACCTGGCATCAGTGGTGACCTCACCGGTGCTGCAGGGGTGTGACTAGGGGATGTCGACACAGGGCAGTGAGACAGGGACAGCGACAGGCCCTAGGATGCTGTGCTCTGTCTAGGATCTCAGCAGAGGGTCATAAAGGCTCCCAAGGAGAGCCTGGATCCCTTTGCCCCCAGTCCCCAAGAGCAGGCCACAGTCCTGGGGGGAGGGGTGGGAACTCACTACCCTTTCCCACAAGACCCCATTATACTGACCTCGGATCTGCAGGTTGGAGAAAGTTTGTACAGGGATGGTGATGCTGAAAGACAGAGGATAGGGTAGGGATGATGAGGCCACCCGAGGACACCCCCAGGTCCTGGTCCAGGAACAGCATGAAAATCTCAGAGTCCTTTGCCAGGCCAGCCTGACTGCATTGCCAACATCCCCTAATCCCCTAACTCCCTATCCCTCTCTCTCCTCTCTCTCCCTCTCCCTCTCCCTCTCTGTCTCTCTCTGTCTCTCTCTGTCTCTCTCTCTCTCTCTCCCTCTCCCTCTCCCCTCCCTCTCCCCTCCCTCTCCTCTTTCTTTCTCTCCTTCCAGCTCTTTCAGACAAGGTCTCTCTATGCAGCCTTGGCTGGCCTAAAATTCAATATATAGACCAGGCTGGCCTCAAACTCAGAGATCTGCCTGCCTCTTCCTCTCAAGCGCCAGGATTAAAGCCGTGAGTTGTCATGCCTGTGTATATGAGGGCAGAAGTGGGTGTTGGATCCCCCGGAACTGGAGTGTTACTACAGGACATTGCAAGCCATCATATGGCTACTGGGAACCTAACCTCTAACTACAGAGCGACCTCTCCAGCCTCCACCACTTAACTTTCAACCCAGAAGCCAGTACTCTCCCGGAGCTGGAAAAGTCTGCAGGGAGCTTGTATGTTATCTGCCCCCACAGAATACCTCCAGAAAGGAGAATGGAGGTTTGGGAGATGAGAGGAATTAAAAAAAAATAATGGTCACAATAAGTCCAAGGAAGCAGAACAAATCAGTGGGGCCATGGGAAGTCCCGTCTTGGTTGGCCAGCCTTGCTGGTCAGCCACTTTGTTTGGGGGATAACTCAAGTGCTCGGCCCTGGGACTTAATACTGGTTGGATCCATCTATCTGTTCTTCAGAATCGATTTCTTGAACGTCTATGGTGCTTAGGCTGGACTCTGGGGGCGGAAGGGGATACAAGGCTAGCGGGAGGACTGAAGAGAGCAGGAATTACTGAGGAGAGACAGCAGCAGCAGTTCCCCAGCGCTGAGGTGAGCTCACCGGTTTTCCTCGCCCTCCAGCAGTTTCCTATAGGTGGCAATCTCCATGTCCAGGGCTAGCTTGACGTTGAGTAGATCCTGGTACTCCTGCAGGTGGCGGGCCATCTCCTCCTTGAGGCTTTGGCCGTCCTCCTCCAGCCGGGCGAGCGCCTCCTGGTAACTCGCCGACTCCCGCGCGTGGCGCTCATCTTGTTCACGCATTTGCCTCTCCAGGGACTCGTTCTGCCGAATGGAGCCACTGATCTACTGATCGCTTACCCGGCGATCCCAAGAGGCTTCGAGGGCCGGGCCCCGGCCCCCTACCCCGCCTCCAACTTTTCAGAACCCTTCCTCCCTTCGTCCATCCCTCATCCCCAGCCCCCCACCCCCCACCCCCGTCCCCTTCCAGCAACATCTTGGGTGGCGGCTGCTCCCGATCCGACCAGTGGTCCCTGCTCGCGCTCACCGTGCCGCGCAAGGACTCCAGGTCGCAGGTCAAGGCCTGCAGTTGGCGGCGATAGTCATTAGCCTCGTGCTTAGCCTGGCGGAGCAGCTCTGCGTTGCGGGAGGCGGCGTCTGTGAGGTCTGCAAACTAAACCGAGAGAGAACCTGAAGTTGAAGGGAGGACTCGAGTCTCCCTATGGCACAGTGCACAGACCCGGGAGCTGCCTGGGATGGGAGATAGACACGGTCTCTGGAAAATCAGGAAAGTGGAGTCGACCTCAGGTCTCCCCCCAGGAGCCGCAACTGTAACCGAAGGATTTATCATGCCTTCATCCTGCTCAGGCTGTCACTGGCTTCGGCAACTCACACTGGACTTGGTGCCCTGGGCCGACTGCATCTCCAGTTTGTGCTTTTTCGGGCCTCCTCACGACGCCTGTTCTCTACCTGAGATGCCCTTCCCTTTTCTTTTGAGTCTCTAGGCTGCCTGTCTAGCACAAGCCCCACCCTATCATCTTCCCTGTTCCCACAGTCTATATAAACTCTGACATCACCTTGACCAAATGTTTCCCTGTATCTCGGGAGTGTCCGGCACACAGCAGATGTTCAGGAGCACGGGGCACAGACTGGCAGAGGCGTCAAAAAGGCAGGCTCTCAAATGAGATAGGTTAGGACTGGAAGCTTTACCCCTCTGTCACTTAGGAGCTATGTGACATTGGGCGAGCTAGTTAACCTTTTAACTTGCTAGTTAAAAGTAGTAGTAACGATAACAATGAGTAGTTTGGGAAGTAGTGGTGCCTGTGTGGTCCTGGGCAAGTCATCTCACTTCTCTGAGCAAGGCTGGTCACCTCGATAGGTTATTTTCCAAGCTTCCTTCCCTTATTCTCCAGTATGGATCAGGAAGGGCTGCCTGGAAGAGGCGGGCTGGCCCACAAGTACCTTGGACCGATACCACTCCTCTGCCTCTTGCATGTTACTGGTGGCCACTGCCTCATATTGAGTTCGAATCTCTCTGAGGGCCGCTGTGAGGTCTGGCTTGGCCACATCCATCTCCACATGGACCTGCTGCTGGGCCAGCTGCTCCCGGAGTTCTCGAACTTCCTAATAGGGTAAAAGAAGTGGGATTGAGGCTCAAATCTCAGGCCCAGGCTACAGCTGGGGCTCTCCCAGCACCACACTTCTGCCTGCCCAGATGTGGCATTGGCTCAGGGAAATGGGGCAGCCTTTACTGGAAGAAGTGCATGACCTAAGCTAATGGCATGTGCCAGGCTCACTGGCACACACCTTTAACCCCAGGATGTGGGAGGCTGAAGCAGGCAGGTCTCTATGATTTTGAGGCCAGACTAGTCTACATAGCATGTTCCAGGCCAGTCAAGTCTACACAGTGAGACCCCGTCAAAAAGTAAAAACCCTAAAGGGTATGGGATGAGAGTCTGAGAGCATCTTTCTCCCAGGGCTGCATAGTCAGGAACCAGGCATGAATATACCTTTCATCCAGGCTCTGAGGTCAGAGAACAGAGGTGTGTGCGTGTGCGTGTGCGTGTGCGTGTGCGTGTGCGTGTGCGTGTGTGTGTGTGTGTGTGTGTGTGTGTGTGTTTGAGACAGAGTCTCATGTAGATCAGGCTAGTCTCAGATTTTCTGTGTAGTTGAAATTGGTCTTAAACACACTGAGCCTCCTATCACTGCCTCCCAAGTGCTGAGAGTACACCACCGTGGCATGTCTTCAGAGGGGTTCGTGACTGTTTCATATCTTACTGGAGACAGGTGGGGGGGACGGTGAAACCAGAGAGGCTGTGTGACTGTGTGTGTGTGTGTGTGTGTGTGTGTGTGTGTGTGTTTAAACTTCTCTGGGTTTCAACGTCCTCCCCGTTATGAAAGGAGACTGTGAGAGACTCACAAGCTGATGTGGAGGAGAAATCAAAGACCTGCCTCGTGCTTCTCAGAACACGGTGGAGGGGAGGATCTGTGGTCATTTTCCAGGGGTAGTAGATACTGGAAAACACCTCCCTTGTCTCTCTGTCTTCATTCTTCCATTTTCCTTCATCCTGACAGTTGGTTTCTCTGTTTCCCTCTCTGAGTATCTCTCTGTCTGTCTGTCTGTCTGTCTGTCTGTCTTTCTCTCTCACTTGCAGTTTCCTGAGCCTCCCTCCTTCTGCCCGGCCTCACCTCCTCGTGGATCTTCCTCAAGAACTGGATCTCCTCCTCCAGTGATTCAATCTTCCTCTCCAGATCCAGACGGGCCATGGTAGCTTCATCTGCCTCCTGGAGTAGGGAGAGGACCTTTCGGACCCCAGAGTCCCTCCCCACAACAGTCTCCAGTTCTGTCTCCCCCCTCCTTGTGGGGATCTGGGAAGCAGGCAGTTGCCGTGGAGGGCTAAGTTCAGGGGCTGTGTCTGGGTGGACTGCCACCAACCTCCCTGCCCATCTCTCTGACCTGTCTATAGGCAGCCAGGTTGTTCTCGGCCTCCAGCCTCAGGTTGGTTTCATCTTGGAGCCTGGGATAGGGGACACAGTATGGACTTTAGGTTTTCCTGAGGACTCTTGGATCCCTGTCCCAACCTCTTTGGAGGTGACTGTCATAAAACACTCCCAAGGACCATAGAGTGGCAGGAGAAGAGAGCGGCAGAGGATTCCTAGACAGAGGCCCTGGCTGAGAGAATAAGCAGCAGATAAGGGCTTCTGCTTTGACTCATTACTGAGGTGCCTTATCGGGGTTGGTGCACCTGCTAAGGCTTGCAGAGGCGCATCCACCGCCATGCGCTCACTGTACAGACACCAGTGTACCTCCTGCACCAGAGGGACACACGGATGTCTGTCTGCCTCTCAGCAAAGCACCATGCCCCAGAGTTCGACCCCCTGGTCACTATCTTTTAGGACAGATTATATCATAACCGCTGCTTCGTAGCGATGACAATCAAAAGGACTTGAGCACAGTCAAAAAAGCTGGTGGCAAGCCGGGCGGTGGTGGCGCACGCCTTTAATCCCAGCACTCGGGAGGCAGAGCCAGGCGGATCTCTGTGAGTTCGAGGCCAGCCTGGTCTACAGAGCAAGATCCAGGATAGGCTCCAAAGCTACACGGAGAAACCCTGTCTCAAACAAACAAACAAACAAAAAAGCCGGTAGCAGACAGTCATCTGGGTTCTACACTCAGGCCTGCCTGCTCTTTCTTGCATTTCCTATATTTCAGAGATCAGAGCTTCCTTGTGGACACAAACCTCCTCTCTGACCCTTCACAGTGCCAAATGAATGGAAAAGCAGAGCACATACTGGCTGGTGCCCTCGCTACCCTCACAGCCCTCCCCAGTGTGGAGGCGCCCAGAGTGACCAACTCCCTGGCAGCTGACCTTTGGGAATCAGATCCCCATCGTATGAGGGAGCAAAGATAGCCCTCCCTTTCCCAGGCGTGGGGAAACGCAGCAGCTGAGAGGCCGGGCCCTCAGTCGGTGCCCTTCCTTACAGGCACCCCTGTTGGTTCAGTCTCACTGCTCACTAGCCGTTTTCCCTGTCCCCCTCCTCACTTCTGCCTCAGGGTGCCGAGGTCCTGTGCCAGATTGTCTCTCTCCACCTCCAGCCGGGCACTGTTGGCCGTAAGCTGGTCCAGCCGCAGGCGCAGCTCCCGCAGCTCTGCCTGGTAGACGTCAGCCAGTTTGGTGGGCTCCTTGGCACGAAGCTGGTTCAGCTCAGCTGCCAGCGCTTTGTTTTGCTGTTCCAGGAAGCGGACCTTCTCGATGTAGCTAGCAAAGCGGTCATTGAGCTCCATCATCTCCGCGCGCTCACTGGCCCGAGTCTCCTTGAAGCCAGCATTGAGAGCCCCCGCCAGGGAGAAGTCCACCCTGGCAGGGAGTGGAGGAGACATGCGAGACAGAGAGAAGCGCGGGACGGTACTCAGGTGGCGGCTGGGACCCAGGCCCCTGACCATCGTCTCGGAGGCAGCATAGGAGCGACGAGCGGAGGTGATGCGTCTTCGCTCCATCCTGCCCAGCCTCTGCTGGCTCCTGGGATGTCAAGGGCTTTATGGGGTAATGGGCTGGACTGGCTCTACCCTGACTTCCTGGCAGCACCCCCTTGAATAGCCTGAGGGGGTGGAGCTGGGCCCTAGCCCAGCTATGGGGAGCGCGCCTCTCACCCCACTGAGGTCTTTGTATCAGAGTCAAGGCTTCCCTGGGTACACCAGCTTGGCTTCACCAGTGATCAAGAAAACCCCCCTTTCTGGTAAGATGGGTCAAGAGAGGGCTCTAGCGGCTGAGAAAACAGCTTAGTCCATAAATTGCTTGCCTGTCAAGCATGAAGATCCAAGTTCTAGCCACAGGATGAATACAAAAGGCCAGGTTTGACAATGCATACTTGTAACTCCAGTGCTGGAGAATGAAAATCAGGAGGATCCTTGGGTCTCACTGACTAAATAGTGAGTTCCAGGTCCCAGGGAGAAACGCTGTCTCAAAAACCCAAGGCAACAGTGCCCGAGGAACAACACCTGAGGTTGACATCTGACCTCAGCACATATGTGCACACACATGAACATCTATGCAGTAAACGAACACTTGTGCGTGGGTGCACATGCATACACACACACACACATACACACACACACACACACAGAGAGAGAGAGAGAGAGAGAGAGAGAGAGAGAGAGAGAGAGAGAGAGGAGAGAGAGAGAGAATATGCACGAGCTGGGTTGGGTGAGCTGCCTCTAGCTCCTAGAGCCTATAAGCCAGGGCTGTCCTCACTCCGCATGCTCTCGCTTCTCTATGGGCCTGGGAAATGCTAGGAACGTGAAGAATCTGCGCCCTGACTCCAGGATCAGCCTATACTAGTTTCCTGATGACTCCCATTCCCAACAGATGTCCAGAGTGCTTCCCTGGAACCCACCATCACTGTCTTCTCATTCCTGGAGTTCAGGAGGGAAGGGCCGGGGTTGGGACCCTTCCTTTGACTCTGTGACTTGGGCCTCTGGCCGTGTGTCTGGGGGATGACAGAGGAATGATGAGGATCCTCATAGGGTAAGACAGCAGGCCTCTTTCCTGAGCCCCTCTTTGGCATCTTCTCTGGTCTGCTGGGTCATTTCTTCCTGGTCCAGCTTCCCTTTGCTCCTCCCAGAGCCTGGCCCCTGAGGGCTCCACAGAGTAGTAATGAATGGGTTGGCGGTACATGCCGGAATCTTTATTTCTGTAACACCCGGTCTCCCTGGCCACCCCACATTCTCCCAGGAGATTTATCTTCTTCAAGTTCCCACACATCAGGCCTCTGGGGGATATGTAGGTCTGGGAAACCAGAATTCACCATCATCAATGGTGGGGAGGAGGCTGTTGCCACGAGACTTCAGGCCTATCCATCCCCTCCACTCTGGTCCCTCCCAGGCGCCTTAGCCATCTGTGCCCTTGGGCTTCTGGAAAACAGACAGCTCAGCTCCCTCCACCCCTGCCTTCCTCTGTCCATGCTTGAGCTTCTGATCTCTACTCCAGGGCACTTGCTGAATAGAGCCTTGTTCTCTGCCGCCAGTGAGGGAGCCATACGGCAAGGGCAGCCCCAAGGGGACTGGGCTGCTTTTATCCCAAGATGCCAGGATGTCAGCCCCGGGTGCTGTACAAGCTCCCAGCTCAATGGACTTCTCGGAAAGCGTCGAAGGGGGCCTGGAGTACAGCGGGAAGCAGGCTGTGTGCCCACCCCTGATCATTGTGTCTATGCCAAGGTGAGTCATTCAGTGGGCACACGGAGGTCCTGGGGGGTGGCCAGCTCAGCACTGCCAGGTCTCCAGCTTACAGACAACGCCTGGCTGCTTGCCCCCTCCCCCGCTCAAGCCGGTTCAGACGCCTGGGCGCCTGTCACAGCAACATCCCTTACTCCAAGGGACATGGTGTTCATCTGAGCATGCGATGGCCTGCTTGCTAAGGTTCCCCTGGCGAGTCTCAGCACGGGGAGGAAGGACACCCTTAGGATCTAGCCATACCGTCCCCCGTCCTGGACAATGGCATAGTAAAGTAGATCCTGAGAGAAGTTTGCAGTGACTTCAGACAGGATCTCATCATGTCTCCTGGAACTCACTATATAGATCAGGCTGGTCTGGAACTCACAGTGGTCCCATTGTCCCTATGGGATTAAAGGCTGGCGGGACTCCTTCCTGCCCTGGTGACTTTTGATGCTCATAAGTTGGGAAGCTAAAAAACAGGGGACTTTAAGAAGAGCGTTACTAGAGACCAGCCTTGAACTCAGGACACAGCTCACAGGGTAGGAGTGGCCTACCTTCTTAGTATAAACAAAGTGGTTCCGGAGGGACAGATTTGACAAGGGTGTTCATCAGCAAAACTGGAGAATTCCTCCTGTCCACGTGAGTTTGCTTCCATGCCAACCAAGGAGTCCCCCAGCATCTGCCCCTCAGGCCCCTCCCTGGGCCCCTGATGCAGGCCCAAGTTCCATTTCCACCCCACGGCGCTTTCGGATCCTTGCCCCTCTCTCAAGGGGTATTTGTGCGTAGAGACAAAGAGACAAAAGAAAGACATTCTTGGTTGCACTTGATGTATAAACTTTCATTATTAGTGTTTTTATTATACACTCACTGCAGAGAAATCAGAAAAGACACATAAGCAATATAAATATTTAATTAGCCGTAATTTTGCCACATGCAGATAAACACTGCCAGATTTTTCCTCACATATGAATACATTTTTTTTCAAAACAGGCCCAGACTGTACCAATTATTTTGTAATTTGCTTTTCCTTCAACAATATGCTGTGAACATCTTTCTGAATCAATAAACATTTACCTACATCGTCGTTTTAACAGCTGCATCGTTTTCCATTTTATGCATTCGTTTAACTAGCCAGCTTCTCAGCCCACTTCCCACCAAATTCATACATACCTGCCCCAGACAAGCACTTGGTAGGAAAATAGGCAGGCCCCCTGCCCTCCCAGTTGCTACAGGGATTCCCATCCTCCTAGCCTGGCGCATGCCTCATCCTGTGGGTTACTCCTTTTCAACTTTCCCAAGCAGAAGTCTCCAACAACAAAAGACTCAGGCCAAACTCCAGCCGACTTTCAGACTCCACCACAGGGTGCTGCCAACCATGGAGACAGATGCTTGGATACCTCACCACAGAGTCCACAGCCAAACTGAGCCCTGCTTCAAGCCAAAGTGGGGATAAGATGGCGTCCTTGTGTCCCTCTCCCTGTATTAAAATCTGACAGATGATCTTTTGCTTACAGGGCAAAACCTCAATGGCTTCCGGGACAATCCCACTTCTGGTCTCAACTCATATACACAGTGCCTGGTGTTTCCTACCGATGCCAGACTCTAATTCAAGTGGTCATGCGATTCGAGTGTCATCTGCCGGCTTTGCTTGCACACCTGCCCCTGCCCAGTAGAGATCAAGACTGGCTGGCTGACCCCATCCCATGGTGCTGCCCGGAGGAAGGGAAGTGAGCCCCAGGACCACTAGATGGCAGTGCTCAGCTGCCCAGGCAGGTCTGGCCATCAAACCAGTGGAGGGAAATAGGGTTTCCTAGAGATTGGTGGTTTTTCTGCAGTCCACCTCTGTATCCATCAGCTGGCCGTTCTGTTTTGTTTGTTTTTTTCTTCTAGACTCACCTCTGCTGTGACGGTGCCCTCTTGAGAAGAAAGCAATACTTTGGCTCCTCTGTGGCTGTGAAGTCTTGGGTGACCCAGGAACCGTCACCGAATCCAGATCGGTGAAATGAGGACTTACCTTCCAAGAACATTGTCAGTGAGAGACATCCACAGCAGGCATTGTTGTCAAACCATAGCGTCCATCTCATAATGCCTGCCGTGTGCGCCACTTACCGCATGCCCGTGCTTCTGTGATGGCTCAGCTAGGACGGGCAGGAACTTGAGTAAGGGCTGCCAAGTCCGTCCAACAGCACCTACTGGGAGTATGTGAGAACTTTCTAGGGGAGGTCATGTGGCAGTGTGGCTAGGACCAAGGAACCGCAGTGAGTAAAGAGGGTAGGAGTCAATGTCATTTTCTCCTAGACCTCTAGCTGTTGGTGGCTTCAGGTCCTACAAGGGGACCTAATTAGTTTTTCCTTGTTTCTTTGTTTTTGTTTTTACTGTTTTGTGATAACAGTTTCATTATATCTCAGGTTGGCCTCAAACTTGCTATGTATGTAGCTACGGATGACCTTGAACTTGATTCTCCTGCCTCCACCTCCCGAGTGCTGGGATTATATGTGTGCACCAACGCGCCTGGTTTATTTGATGTTCAAACCCAGGGCATCACACATGTTAGGCAAGCACTTTCTCTACACCACAGTCCAGCCCAACATGTAACTTTTTTGAAACTGTGTGGCAACTGAAGTAGATGTTACCCTCTAACCCACATTCTTGCCTCCCTTATCCCCTTCCTGGGCTCTGTTCTCACTTGCCTTCCTCCATCCCTAGACTTAAGGCTCATGACTCCTACAGGTTCCAGAAACTTCGGGTGTGTTGACCTTTCATGCCTGGGTCTCCTGTGCACCTCTGCCTGAGTCCTCCTGGGGAGCCATGTCTTCCCCTGCAGGCGGAGATTTCCCGATGCTAGAATCTGTCTTCCCCCTGAGACCAAGGTCTACACCTCCCCTATTAAGGTGCCACAGGACAGGGCTAGCTAAACCAATTGAAGCTTCTGTAGGTGGGGGCTTCAGTTGGAGAGGACCTGCCTTAGACCAGGGGCCATTCATTCTCCCACCTTTAGCCTATGCCCAGCCAGGTTCTGCTGGTCAGAAATCAGCCCCTGTGGCTGCAGAATGACCCCAGACTGGACCCCAGAGTCCCTTCTTCCTCCTTGGGCCCCGCCTCTTCCTACTGTTGGAGTCAGCAGCTCATTCTCTTTCACGGGTCCTGGGGCCAGGCTGCTGTGGCAGGGTTAATAAGCTTGGGCCTTTCTCCCTCGCCTCTCCTGGCCCCAGCCAGATCCACTTCAGTTTGTCCTTTACCTCCCAGTCTCCAACCCTGAGATCTGCTTTTTAATTGCTTTCCCAGTCTGCTTTGCGCCTTCTCCCTGCACTCCCCCTCCCGTTCCTGCATGATTGGACCCCTCAGGGTGTGAGGCGGGACCAGATGTGGCCCTGGTGGGAGAAGAGGGCTGACAATCACCCACTATTTCCAGCTTAGGAGCTCTCCAAGTGGATAGGATGGGCCAATGGACGGGGCTGTGTTGAGCAGAGGAGAGCCATGAGGCTTAGTTGAAACAGTTCCCAGACTTCTGGGTGTGAATCTGTTCCCTTCCTCTTCCAGCAACATTCATCCCCAACTGTCCTGGTCGCCTCTTCACAGAACTATGGAAAGCCAGGCATGGTGGCACTCTGTGAGTTCCAGGGTAGCCTGGTCTACATAGCGAGTTCCAGGACAGACAACACTACATAGAGACCCTGTCTCAAACAAACAAACACAAAAGAACTATGGAAGAGAAGACAGCCATGCTACCTGGAACCAGGATCCCTCAAGCACAGGAGAGAGCCACGGGGTCATTCCAGGGAGAATCTGGAGACAGGTGAGTGGGGCTCTCAGATAGATCTCATGAATTAGCTGCCAAGGAGATTCCCCAGGTTGGGATGATGCCCGCCTCCCCAGAGGGGTTAAGCGGAAGACTGCATATAGGGGAACACAGAAAGACTAGCCGCTCCCCTTGACAGTTTCAGCACTGATGGTAGATTTTGCTGTGTATTCAGTTACAGGGCTAGGTGGGTACCACCCCTTCTCCCATCACAAAGGTTTCCAGCTCTTTTCCACAAGCCTGGTTTTGCAAACTGGGTACCCCAACGTCAGGTTCAGACCTAAGCTTCAGTGTGAGCAAGGGGGTGCCTATGAGGGGTGTGGGGTGACAGGATTTCTAAATTCACAGAAGCAGGGCTGGGATGATGCAGGAAGAGGGGGTGTTAGGCCAGGCTGGGTCTGTGGCGGATGGAGAGGCATTGATTACCATGTCTCGTGGATAACTCTATGAGAGAACAATCCAATTTCAGTCTCATCGCCCATGCAAGTCAGATGGAAGCTGCGTCTCAGCTGGCTGCCCCCCTGCAGCCCCCGCCAGCCCGACTGCCTATGGCATGCAGGACACCACACAGCAAGCTCTCGGGCCGACCTCCTGTGATTGAGGGCAGGAGCCACACGTGCTTAGCTCCATCAGCCCAGAGTCTCTGTACATTTTATGGGTCACCCGAGAGCACACTTTGTACCACAGAGCCGCAAATGTTTGCGGAGTGAATGGCTGGCTGCTGAACATCCTTGTCAAGAGTGACCTCTTCCATGGTCAGGCTGCCCCCAGCCTGACAAACTCTGCCTCATGCAAGGACCCCGTTGTGCAGAGCATGCCCTCCTGGCCCTCGTTACTGGCTGCCTTGCCATGCGCAGACTGCCTCTGCCCTTGAAGGGCCATAGTGATGATCAGAAGAGGTAATATATGTGAAGACCCCAGGAAATGGAGAAGTTATTCCATCTGAATCCAGTCATCACTCAGCGAGGCCTCCTCAAGTGAAAGTACCGTGCCAACTGCCAGGGGATACAGATATGAATCTGTGACGGCTTCGAGGGAGCCACGGGACACAGGGGAACAAACTCATTAAGACTAATTGGAGAGGCGGGAACCCCATGTCTGGGAAGAGAAATGATGTCTGTTCACTTCAAAAAGGAAGCAGTCCTGAGTTATGTAAAAACCAGGATGAGCCGGGCGGTGGTGGCGCACGCCTTTAATCCCAGCACTTGGGAGGCAGAGCCAGGCGGATCTCTGTGAGTTCGAGGCCAGCCTGGGCTACCAAGTGAGTTCCAGGAAAGGCGCAAAGCTACACAGAGAAACCTTGTCTCGAAAAACCAAAAAAAAACAAAAAAACAAAAAAACAAACAAACAAACAAAAAAAAAAACCAGGATGTAGGCTGGGTCCCAAATACTTGCTGTCCAACTGTGTGCAAGTTGGGCCAGAGGTGTTTGATTCTGTTTCTCTCATCCATCTCATAGGGCCAGCGTAAGCTGAGGCACAGCCTGGCAGCACAGGGAAGCTCATCCACCTGCTTTTCCTCACTCTCCTGATAAGGGACAGAAATGAGCAGGAGGGGTCCAGGCATTCTTTGAACCTGGCAGCATTATTTACACACTATTCACAATGTGCTAAATACCCTTAAAAATGTTTGTTTTCAGGAGCAAGTTCAACACAAGCTCCTGTAATTTTGTTTACACTATTAATTCACTCAGCCAACCATGTCTTCATGGGGAGAACAGAGATAACCATGTTGAACTGCTATACAATCCAGCGAGTGGAAAGGAAGGCCCCCAAGAGCTGGTGGAGGGCTGGGGAGAGGAGCAGGCTGCACTGGACTCTAGCTGGGACTCACTTGGAGCCTCAGCTCAGACCTGGGTCCGACCAAAAAGGCCTTCCTGACAGCAGAGTGACCCACCCTAAGGTGTGATAGACATCCAAGTGAGATTCCTTTGAAGCACACTGGGAGCGAGTATCCTGCAAGGAAGAAAATATCATGTGTGTGCATGTGTGAGGGTGGGTAACATGTATGTCACAGCATGTGTGTGGTCAGAGGACAGCTATGGAGTGGGTTCTGGGATTGGACTGAGGCTGTCGTGCAGACCTGCAAAACAAGTGCTTTTACCTGCTGAGACATCACCCAGGCCCACGGAGAGGATCCGCACTGTACCGAGGAGCCAGGTTCAGGCCCCAGAACAGAAGGCTGCAGGTGGCCAGGAAGGTATTGTTTCCTGGACTCCTAAGTTCCTTGAACCCAAGACTGCAAGCATGCCAGGCAAGTAAGCGCCTACCACTGAGCCACAGCCCTAGAAGTTTCCTGTTGATTTTTTTCACATTATGTAGGAACAGTTACCCTCTAACTCACGATCCTCCTGCTTCAGCTTCCCAAGTGCTGGGATTACAGGCGTGTGTCACCACGCTCAGCTTGAGATCTTAAAGGATCTTACGAAAGGAAAGTGGCACTAACCTCTGAGAGTATAGAAGGAAGAACACACTCCAGAGGTGCAGATGATTTAATAATCATTACAGGAGGAAAATCTATAGATCTATAGGCATACACCTGTGTGTATATACATATAAATATTTACATATAAATACACATATATGGAAAAGTCAAGGACACTTAAATACCAATGTAACTAGCTAGCATTTATATCTAAGTGGTAACATTAATGCTACATTCCCCTCTCTTCTTATACACTGGGTGTATGGCCCGTGTTTAGTGAGTGAAAATAATATAAACCAAAGCACCTGTCATGAGCTATATCATCAAGGGGTGAGGCGTTCCCACCCCAGGCTGTGGGCACAGGGCTGAAGATGCCCATCTCAAACACCAGAAGAGTTGAGCAGGACTTGTCCTCATCCACCTTCACTGTGGAGTCTGTTGTCAGGCATGAGGTTTGGGGGAGAGAACAGAGCACAAGAGTTCCTTGCTTGCGTGGAAGGCTTTGGGAATGAGAAAGCATGACAGGATCCTTTAATATAGCCACGTGTTTAATACTCACAAACGAATATATATCAAGAAGCTGAGTGTAACAGATTAATAAAGAAGACAAAGAGCAGATGGATGGTTGGGGAGGGGTGTTAATACAGGCAAGGCATGTTGGTGTTAATTGTTCCAAGGGCAGGAGGGCAGATCAGGGCTCATGGTATTGGCAGCTCCAGACCAGAGAATGCTGTCAGCCTAGAGGTGTTGGCGGATCAGGATGAGCTTGGAGGCCTCGTGGTCAGGATACCCAGTTAACAGCACTCTGTCACACCAATCAGTCCCTTATGAGTCCTCTGGTCACCAAGGCAGTGGGGACTCAAGGGTGGTTCTGCAGGCCAGTGAGACACAGAGAGGTACAGAAGGACAAAGTGAGGCTGTCCCAGACCCCCTTCCTCTCATCCCATCCTCCTCCTCCCTCATCAGGGTCCCTGAAATGCTTGGAAGTATCTCAGGTCCTTCTTCCACCTGGGTCTCCATTCACCCTGTCCTACATTCCATTTTCGTCCGCCACCACTGCTCAGCTCTACTTGTCCCTAGTTCCAGTTACCTGGGACTGTGAAGGGTCCGTCTGGCTTCTTCAAAGTGCTACTGGGGAGGCGGGCAATGCAGCTGCGGCCTCGGGAAACTGAAGACCTGAAGAAGGGAAGGCGGGAAGGCAGGAAGGTGGGAAGGTCACAGGCATGTTCTGGACTGTGGGTGTACATGGAAGGGAGGCAGCTGGACACTAAACCTCAAGGGCAGAAGCTGAACAGCAGTTTTCAAAACCACCTGAGAATGGCAGACGCAATGAGGAGAGGCTTGTGGAATGAGGGGCATGCAAGGAAGCTTTGGTCAGAGAAACAGTCCGACCAGTGCATCAGCCAATGAACGATGCCTATCTCCCTCATGGCTAGGGGTCTAAGGCCCATATCCTCTCTGGGAAAACCAGAGATGATTCCAGCCAGAGAACTAAATGCTGGGCCTGCTTACAGGACCTCGGCTGCTTTTTCCAAGGAGTCTAGAGAAAACCAGGCGGGGGGTCTGGGCTTAGTTGGTGCCCACTGATCTGGTTAGGGCTTCTCTCTCCCACCTCCAGCCTCACCTCACAGTACGCCTCTTCTTGCCGGCAGTGGTTGTAGGTAGAGAAGATTTGGGGCCCTTCATGGTGAACGTGAGCACAGGTGCACTGTGGGGGTGGGAGAGGCAGATCAGGAGGGAGCCAGAAATGCCACTGACCAGTCTCCTCTCCAGCCCTGAGCTTGCAGGGAGGGAGGTTGGACCAAATGACCTGAGGCTTCTTCCTGCTCAGAAGTAGCCTCTCTCCCTGCCTCTCTAGCCTGGGCTGACAGCTGAGTGACAGCCCCGTTCTGGGAGAACATCCAGATGTCAGTTTCTGGTGTGTCCTGGGAGCTGGAGTTCAAGCAATCTCACCCTTCCACCTGCCCAGCTCTGAGCTTGTTACCGAGCTGGCTCAGAGGGCATGGGAGGTGTGGGTGGGGCTGTGGGTGGGCAGTCTGCCGGCCTCGGCCTCATAGCCCTGCCGCTTGCTCAGTCCTGAGCTGTTGCCATTCCCTTCCCCTATCATGCAGTTCAAGGGCAAAGGTAACGGCTTCAACTTTGCACTAGCAAATACTGAAGAAAAGTTTTCCTTTCTTAGTGTGCCACATCTCTTTTTGGTCTTTTGAGACAGGGTCTCTCTACAGAGCCCTGACTATCCTGGAACTCACTACGTAGACTAGGTTGGCCTCAAACTGACAGAGATCCGCCGGCTTCTGCCTCCTGAGTACTGGGACTAAAGGTGTGCAATACCACACTCAGCCTTCCTTCCCTATTCCAGATGCTGGGATAGAGAGAAACATCTGGAATACATGTAGATGAAATAGGTATCTGTCTGTGGGTTCCGGAACCAAAACAAAGCCTAGGAACAGACAGAGCTGGGCTTGTTAATTCCTGCTTCCCTGATGACCCTTCCTAAGCTGGCATCCCATTAGCTACTCGGGAGCATGCCATGAACCAGCACAGAGTTGGCGGGACGAGGCACGGGCACCGGGTACTCTACGATCAGCCATGGTGCCACACAACTGCATGCTTTGCTTTCCTGGGCCTGGGCACAGGCTGACGAGTGACCAAGGGGAGGCAGGTGGCAAATGTCTCTGCTCCAAGAGCCAGCTGCCTTCCACCTTCTGGGACTCACCTGGGAATGAAGGGCTGGTCTGTGCAGTTCAGCTCCTGGGGGACTTCCTCCCAGCCAACAGGATCATGGAAGCTGGGTTTGAAGGGGGACTCCTCAGAGACCGTGAAGGTGGTGTTGAGGTCACGAGTGGGTAGGGCGAGAGGAGTGGAGCAGTTCTGTAAGGCAGAAGGGCCCAGGGGCACCCGGCTTTTAATGACTGTAGCTGGGCAGACCCGGGAGGAGGGGGAGGAGGCCCTTTCTCCTCTGGGGGTTCTGGGCTCGGAGGCAGGCTGGGCCTTAGGTAGAGAGCCCCTCCTCAGGCAGGGGAGGAAGGACTGGCGCTGGCGCTTCGTCTCCTGAGTCGGGGCTGGTGGACTGCCCGGCTCTGTGGGGCTCAGTTTCCTCTTCTTCTTTCTCTCCTCGGCGGGCTTTTGGAATGTCTTGTCTGAGGTGCAGTCAGGTCCGAGTGGGACTCCCAGGGTGTGCATGAGGCCATTCAGTTGCTTTGCCATGGTCCGGGTGACAGGACCACAGTACCCTGAAGATTCTGGACAGGGAAGGAACATGCTGAGAAGGGACCTGGGGCTGGCCAGAGAGGAGTATATAGGACATGGGAGCGGACCCCAGAGGCAGAGAGAGCCCTTAACTCCTCAGTTCTCTCTGGCCTGTTTGTGCATAGAAAGCCAGTCTGAGGTTCCAGTCCCCCACACAGCATGCCCCAGCAGCTGAGGCCCCAGCCCACCCCGTGGCTATAGGTGAGCCTTAGAGATTCAACAGCAGGCGAGACAGGCAAAAGGATACTCACTGGACTCTGAACACTCCTGAGCTAGGGGGTGCCCCCTCGCCCGACCAGGAGCCCTGGGGCTCTGAGCCCCAAGTTCAGTGTTCTCCTCATGCACCAACTGCTGCAGGGTCTCAAATTCTGAGATCACGTCAGGAGTCAGGAGGTTGGCTGCCTGCAGCAGGGAGTATTGTTGCTGGGCCAGGCACAACACCCGGAGGGCCAACCTGGGACAGAGGGTAGAGAATCTGCATGTAACTTATTGAGAGCCAGGTTGAGCAGGTCTGTGTTATACACTGTCCATTACTCTACACCTGGCTAGTCTGCCAGCTCCCTCCTGCCTTGCTCCAGACCAGTTTACCTGCTTCACCCTCCTCCTGGCCATGAATCCTGTTTTGGCATACCCTTACCAAAGGCCAACACCTCCACAGGTAATGGTGGGAAGTGTCACCTATTATTCATGCCCTATGACAAAGACAGTCACCTGGGAAATAGAGAAAAGGTGCCAAGTGGCCTTGAACTTGGGAGCTGAGTTCCTCCTCAGCTCTGCCACTTAATAGTGCTGTGGTCTTTTTGGTCTCATGTAGCCTAGAGTGGCCTTGAACACGCTACATAGCTGAGGATGTCCTTGAACTCCTGATCTTCCCTCCAGTCTCCACCTCCCAAGTGCTAGGATTACAGAACTATCATCTCTCCCCTCAGGGTAAGACAATAGTTAAAAGAACCCAGATCCAATTAGTCCTGTTCAAATCCCAGCTCCACACGTCCCGTCTGCAGGGTCTTCACTGCACCTGTCAACTTCAGTCTCAATAGCTTTAAGATGGGGTGGTAACAAGTACCACTACATCACAGGGCTGCTGGCAACGTTAACTGAGGTATTGATTTACGGATTTATTTATTGGTTCTTCAAGGCAGGGTTTCTGTGTGTAGTCCTGGCTATCCTGGAACTTGCCCTGTTAGGACCAGACTGGCCTAGAAATCCAAGATTCACCTACGTCTGCTTCCAAATGGAGGGAATTAAAGGGGTAAACCACCACGCCCAGCTTTGTTACTATGGTTTGAGACTGGATCTCACGCATAACTCTGGTTGGCCTGGAACTCAGAGATCCACCTGTCTAGACTCCCTAATTCTAGGACTAAAGGTGTGAGCCATCATACCTGGCCTAAGTGACTCATTTTACATGCAGAATATTTAAAGGATGCCTGGCACACGGTAAACTATTACTTGTGTGAAATGGTGTCTACCTTGTTGGAATAAGGGGAGACTAAATAAGAGGCTATGTTGATTGTGGCTTTGAGAAGACCCTGGAAATGCATTTGGAGATGTGTTTTCTAGCTAATGGTTGGGATCCTGAAAAAGTGTGTGAAAATCAACACACATTTCACATGCACCAGGGGACTATTTAGAGGAAATTCTGAGGGTAATGTGATTATTGATATTGTAAATTTAGATTCTCATAAAGCAAAATTTCTTCCTCTAAGGCACGCCTGTGATAAAAGAAATAAACACAATTACCTTGGTAAGGATTATTCATGGCAAATGATTTATCCCCAGGTAACCACCTGTCTGGACTCTGAACCTCTTCACTGGCCGCAGTCAGTGTGTGCTCAGGAAACACAAACTCATTTGCCAAAGCAGCCTCAAGGCCTTTCTTTGTGAAAGCAGGTAGGACATTAATTAACAAGGACACAGCGAAAACTCGGTATCTTTTTGAGCCTCTATTATGAGGAAGATCTGAATTTGTTTTGTTTTTCAAGACAGGATTTCTCCGTGTATCTCTGGCTGTCCTGCAACTCGCTCTGTGGACCAGGCTGGCCTCAAACTCAGAGATCCACCTGCCTCTGCCTCCCAAGTGCTGGGATTAAAAGCATGTGCCACCATGCCTGGCTAAGATCTGAACTCTTTTTTATTTCTTTTTAAGATGTTTATTTATTATGTATACAGTATTCCGTCTGCACACATGCCTGCAGGCCAGAAGAGGGCATCAGAGCTCATTATAGACGGTTGTAAGCTGCCATATGGTTGCTGGGAATTGAACTCAGGACCTCTAGAAGAACAGTCAGTGCTCTTAACCTCTGAGCCATCTCTCCAGACCAATGTGAACTCTTAAAAAGAGTGGGCATTGGGAGAAATACATGGGCCTGGGTGTCAGACGACTTGGGTTGGGCTTGTCCTTGCTCTGTGCCCTGAACAAAGACTACAGCTCCCCAGTTGACACATGGACAGCTGGGCTTTCAAATGAGGTTTCCAGCACGTGTAAGACAGAATAATTGTTTTGTCTGGCCTGTGTGTAGGACCTTGGCATCGGACCTCACGTGAAAAAAGGCTTTTACATCTGGGGTGGTGGTGCCTGCCTTTAATTCCAGCGTGGAAGGTAGAAGCAGGTGATCTCTGAGTTGAAATCAGTCTAGTCTACATAGTAAGTTCCAGCACAGCCAGGGTTATATAGAGAAACCCAACCTCAAAACACCAACCAACCAACCAATAAACAAATAAATAAAATAAAAAAGAAAGATTTTACCACAGGGGGAAAAAAAAAAGTCTTGAAAAACTGAACTGGAAAAAACTCTCCAATCTGGTCCATGCCCTGGTGGCCTAAGACTCTGAGCTCTAATGAAGTTCAAGGGAAATCACTATTATCTGGTTGTCAGAGCTTTTCCAAATGCACAGGACACCACGATGCTCTGCAGCAACTGAGACTTGGGATCCTTTGTCATATTTTATTAGTATTTCATCTCAAGGAACTTAGCGTAAGAATTGTGATTTTCAGCTGGGTGGTGGTGGCACAAGCCTTTGATCCCAGCACTAGGGAGGCAGAGCCAGGCAGATCTCTGAGTTCGAGGCCAGCCTGGTCTACAGAGCAAGATCCAGGACAGACACAAAAGCTACACAGAGAAACCCTGTCTCAAAAAACCAAAAAAAAAAAAAAAAAAAAAAAAAGAATTATGATTTTCTTTTTTTTTTTTTTTTAGTTTTTCGAGACAGGGTCTCTCTATGTAGCTTTGTGCCTTTCCTGGAACTCACTCAGTAGCTCAGGCTAGCCTCGAACTCACAAAGATCCACCTGGCTCTGCCTCCCGAGTGCTGGGATTAAAAGCATGCGCCACCACCGCCCGGTGAATTATGATTTTCAAATCACAAGATAAAGTAACTTGTCAGAGGCCACAAAACCACAGGCAGAGCAAAAGTGACGACCAAGTGGCCTCTCTTTATAATGGGGGACACCAAACAGAAAGACACTGCGTCATCCATGGGAGCCAGTAATTGGGAGGCCAATGGGACACCCCACCCACATATCCCTGCCTCCTCACTCAGGGTCCAGGGAGTTGGCAGCAGGAGACAGATAATGAGCCTTTGATTATTCAGGCCGCAGCATTTTTGCTGAGTCGGGAACAGACACTCCCCGACAAGAAATAAAATTAAGCAGGCCCTTCTGTCCGGAAGCTTTAAATACACTGCCTAGTGTGAACCGTGCAGGGGAGGGGAGAGTGGGGCTGACAGTGGCAACGCTAAGTGGCAGGGGATTGGTGCACTGGGGGCCATGGGAAAACGAGAGAAAAGCCCCTCTGTGTGGCCCAGAAGAGATGGTCCAAATCTTTCCCTCTTTGGCTTAAGGGTGGAGGATCTTATTTACTTCTGGAGAAGAAATAGCCACAATCTGTTGTTGAGAATGCACTGGAAAACCTGACTCATGGTTCACCCCCCTTCCGCCTGGGGCCTGGCTCCTCCTGGCTGTACAGGGACAGCCGCTCTGCAAAGACACTGGGAAGCTGCCTGCCAGCACCCCCAGCAGCCTGCCCGACCTAGCTCAGTTCTTGCTGTCTGTCAGGGTGGATGTGCATGCATGTGCGTGCACACGTGACTGTTTTGCTTTCCTTGCCTGTTAGGTTGCCAACAGTGGCAGAATAAAGAGTGACGACAGTAAGAAGACAGAGTCCAGGATCACAGCAAGGACTGGAAAACAGAGCCACGGGGTGAGGGTGATGAACGGGGACTTGAAGCTAGGCATGGTGCCTTAGGCCTTTAATCTCAGAACTAGGTAGGCAGAGGCAGGTAGATCTCCGAGTTCAAGGCCAGCCTGGTCTACAGAGTGAGTTTCAGGATAGCCAGGGCTATACAGAGAAACTGTGTCTCAAAAAACCAAAATTAGAAAGAAAATGAGACTTAACTGTCAGCTCAGAACCGACTGGCATGACATTCTGAACATCAGCTCCTATCCGAGGAGGCTAACCTGTCACTCCCCACCGTGGACTCAATTGTCGACAAGACACCTACTGCTTAAAATGGTCCCCGTCCAGTTTCTGTGGCGAGCGTCGGCTCATGACCGGCTTCGGCTGCAAAGTCACACTAGGCGACCCTGGCAGCTCCGGCTCTGGCATCTGGGTTGGAAACTAGAGAAGGAGGCATTAGTAGTGTAGCCAGGATGATCTCCTAAAATCCTTCCCCTGGGCTGCTGACATGGCTCAGCAGACACGGGGGCTTGCCACTAAGCCTGAAAACCTGGGTTCAATCCCTGGGATCCACATGATAGAAGGAGACTAAACTGTCACAAATTGTCCTCTGACTTATACACATGCACTGTGGCATGGATACACACACACAAAAAAATAAATAAATGTTCACAAATAAAGAAATAGAATCCTCTGTCCCTTCTCACAGCCACTTTCAAACACAAAGCACCTGGAAGATTCAAGACGTGGGCGGAGAAAGGGGAGTTGCCTTAATGATATTCCACCAGCCCAAGTCTTCTCAAGGCCCAGGCTTCACATTCACAAGTGCTACCTGCTTGTCCTGTAGGGACTGCTCCTGCTCTGAAGCATTTTCTTCCACAACCCTCTGTTCCTGGGCCTCTGTCTCCAGGTTCTCCTCTTGAAGGGTTCCACACTCTGCATGGAGTCCTGGGGTGTAGGACTGGCTGCAGTTCCCAGGCTGTAATGGGGAGCTCGGAAGGCTAAGGAGGAAGTGAATTTTGAGAGGTTTAAGAGGGAGAATAAGTAGGGGGAGCGGAATGTTGTGGTATGTGGTGGCAGAGTCCATCTGCAACTCTGGAGTGACCAATGGTAGCCGTTGGGGGAAGTGGGAGGTGTCAGCGACTTTTCTGGTTCAAGAGACAAGGACACCCAATCCCTGTGGACCTTCTCCTGATGAGGGGACACTCTTTGATTATATGGCTGGGTGTTAGTGCTTCATCTAGGTAACTCTTAGTTGTTAGTTGCTGGCCCTGGCTAGGAACCCCTCGTTTTAGGTGCTAGAACGCAGGCAAAGATTTGTAGCCCACCAAGTGGCAAGAAAAGAATGGGGCTCATTCTCTCTGCAGTTGATTTGAAGGGTAAGGCAGGAAAGGGCAGCCACACTCACTGTTGTGGTATGCTCAACTTGGGGGACCGTGGGGAGTGCTGTTGCTGGGCCTGGGCTCCTGCCTCATACACCTGGAGCTTCTCCCTCAGGGCAGCCACCTGAAACAAGAGCATCCCAGTCCTCAGAGCCCCGGGTGACCACAAGCACCAGGGGTGGGCACAGAAGCCAGCAGGACCCCAAGCTTCTGGGTCTTGTCCCCTCCCCAAGTCTGCCTCCAGAACTGCTCCTCACCTCGGCCTGGAGCTGCTGGCAGATGGTGGCATATTGGCTGATGTGATGGTCCAGGCTGATCACGTTGCTCTTCAGCTGAGGTGGGGGCGCACAGAAGAGATTTGTTTGTTTATTTAAACAAATGACAATGATCACCATGACCACAGGCTGTGTGGGAAGCCTCACTCATGTTACCGTGACTAACTCTCTCAACTCAGGTAACGGACCAGAGGTCTACTGTAACGTACTGCCTGGGACCACAGCAAAGGGCAGAGGATTGTATGGGGCCTGAACCCTGACTCTGACCTTCACATTAGCTAGGCAGTGGCCTGCTCTGTAGCAGCTCCACATAAGCATGGTTCACTGCAGAGACAGGCAGGGGAGACCAGAATTCCTCTGCTTTTGTCTGAGTCAGTGTATATGAGTATTGATACTACTTTATTGGAAATAGGGTTCTGTTGCCTGTAGCAAGTCTGGATATCCTGCCTCAGTATAGCTGAGGTCTTCCTCAGGACAGAATATTACTGCTTCTATCACAAAGACCATTCAGGAATCCAGGGAACTTTCCTGTGCCCGGGAACAATGGAATCTAAGGGCTGTCTAGGGCTTGTCCCCACCTCCTCTCAGGTCGGGGCTCCCTCCACATGCAGGACATCCCTGCTGGCATGTACCGTGAGTCTGATCTCCTTGGCACGGTCAGCATATTTGAGGGTGTTGTAAGTATCCTCGTAGGTCAGGCTGGAAGGGCTGACGGCAGCAATCATCACAGTGCGGCAGTTGCCCCCAATGGAGTCCTTGAGCAGGCGGGTCAGTTTGCTGTCTCGGTAGGGCACATGAGACTTGCGGCCCTGGGGAAGGAAGTGGATAGCTGGGAAAGGGACCACTGGTTCAGGTGCTCATTCTCTGTTCTGGAGGTGCTGAGCCTGCTGTGCATTACCTTTGCATCGGCCAGGGCATTGAGGACATTGATGAGGGCTAGCAGAGAGCGGTTGATGTTGGCACCCTCCCGTAGCCGCTCTCCTTTGGCATGGGTGCTAGATGCCCGCTCTGAGCCAGCCAGGTCAATCAGGCTCATCTTGGCTACTTGAAGGGCCTGGGTCAGTCCTGGAACCCGGTCCCGCTGCTTCACAAAGATCTGGGGGCAGAGGGTAGAAGTGAGGGGTGTAGACATCAGGACCCCCAGTCTTAGGCTGAGCACATGCTGCTGCTCACCTGGAAGATGGCATGAGAGCGGGAAGACGTGGCGTTGGCATCCGTGGGGTGCTGTGTGCGGCTGCAGTTGCCCCTGGTCAGCATCTCTAACAGCTGTGCAGCTGAGGCTGGCTACAGAGGAGATACCCAGGGAGGGGCTGTGGTCAGCATCTCTAGGGCTGTGCAGCTGAGGCTGGCTCAGAGGAGATACCCAGGGAGGGGCTGTGGTCTTACCACCAGGGCTTTTCTCCTGGCAGGAAAGACTGTTCTTCAGAACCTGTCACCCTCTATTGCTACTCCGCCACCACCGCCATCACCATAACCACCACCACAACCACTAGAGCATCCAGGAGACTCCCAAACTGCCATTTGAGGGAACCCCAGAGCACCAGTGAGTGACTGGCCACACCTGAGGCCCAGTGCATACCTGGTGGAAAGAAAGCCCCGGTACCACCACTCCCTTATCAGGGTCCTCACGGATGGTGAGGGGTCCTTTGGGCTCCAGGAGGTCATGGATCTGCTCATTATATACCTTAGGAAAAAGAAGAAGAGGAAGAGACCTGAGGAAGAGCATCGCCCCGGGATAGCAACAGGGCACAGACTGGGGGACTCGGAGGGGACAGACTTAGAACAGGTGCTGAGACAGTGGCCCTGAGAGCAGCACTTTGCAGGTTATTTCAGGTGACAAGGGCAGGGAGGACAGGTTTCCCTCACGTGGTCTCTCACTGGGCTCTATCTGTGTGCCCTGGACCCTCTTCCCCAGGTACCACTCCACCACCTCTTCAGGTGTTCCGAGAATGAAGTATGACGTGGGCCAGAGAGGTGGCAGCCCTACCTCCAGGTAACTGATGAGGACCTCGAATTGTTTTTCTTCCTGACGGGCTTCAAGACGCCTGTATAGTTCCATGGTGGTGAGGTACATGATGCCAGGGTCTCCCTCCCTTCCCAGCATGGTGTGTGTCTTCCCGGCCCCAGTAGCTCCATAGGCAAACACTATAAGGGACAAGATGGGGAAGAGGGTGGCAGCTGGGCCAAACCTCTCCTAGGGCTGTCCCAGCATATTGCCACCAGGCTCAGCCTTCTCAAGGCCCTTTCCCCTGCTGTCCATGACCACAGTCCCAAGGCTTCTACCACGGGTATTCCCTCAGTACTCAAGTCCAGCCGGTGTTCTCTCTGGACCTGTCCTGGCTCCCTATAGTCTGTGGAGTCCAGGGCAATAGGATCTTTTTCTTTTCTTTTTTTCCTTTTTGTTTTTTTTTTTTGAGACTGGGTTTCTCTGTGTAGCTTTGCGCCTTTATTGAACTCACTCTGTAGCCCAGGCTGGCCTCGAACTCAGAGAGATCTGCCTGCCTCTGCCTCCCGAGTGCTGGGATTAAAGGCGTGCGCCACCACCGCCCAGCAGCAATAGGATCTTGATCTGCACTGGAGTTGAGGACTTTCCCTTCCTCTCCAGGCTGGGGATGCTTTCTGATGGAAGTCCACGGTTTTTTTTTTTTTTTCTTGCCATCACACTCCTGGGTTTATAGTGCATACACACACACACACACACACACACACACACACACACACACACACACACACCCCTTCCCTCTAGAGTGTTGTACACATCAAGAGTTCAAAACTAGGACCCAGAGGAAAGCATTGCATGGTCAAGTGAATGAATGGAACCCCAAGCAGAGAGATCAGAAGATGCATGGAACTCCTCTCAGACAGAAACAGATAGGTAAGCCCACTACCCAGCAGGCAGTTCTCACCTGAGCAGTTGTAGCCCTGGAGGAAGCTGTCAAGGATGCTGTGTGTAGTGTGCTGGAACACATCCTGTTGAGTGGCCGCCTCGCCAAAGACCCGGTCAAAGACAAATGTCAGGTCTTTGCCCTTCTTCTTGGGGCCATTGTGGGAGCCAGTCCATTTTAGGCCAGGAAATCCCCCATCATACTCCTCAGGGTCAAACACCAGCACCCGCTCATCTACCACCTGAATCACAGGCCGCCGCTGACTCTCTAGCTCCCTCGGGGTGGGAGGCCTCACCCGCACGACCACCCGAACCACGCTGTCTTCCACAGCCATCACCATGGCAACACCTGTGCAGAGACATGACTGAGATGAAGACCAAGCCAACTCAAGAGTATGCGTCAGTATTGAAGGGCTTCCCCCACTTCCAAGTGGCTGACCTCCACTTACTTAGTCCCCAAGGGAGCAAGACAGCAGTATCAATTATTATTATTATTATTATTATCATTATTATTTTTAAGACAGGGTTTTTCTGTGTAGCCTTGGCTGTCCTGGAACTCTTTCTGTGGACTAGGCTGGCCTCAAACTCACAGAGATCCACTTGGCACTGCCTCCCCAGTGCTGGGATTAAAGGTGTGCCCACCACTGCCTGTCAACAGCATCAATTATTAGTACACATTTTTCTCACGTGAAATACCACACTTGTCATACTCAAATGGCTATGTTTCCAAAGGTCTTCTATGGACTTACTATATTTTCCACTAAGCCTTTTGGCTTCAGAGGCAGTGAGATGGCTCAGCAGGTAAAGGTGCTTGCTGCTAAGCCTAATGACGTAAGTTCAATCCCCAGGACTCCTGCAAGTTGTCCTCTGACTCCAACACATGCTTTGTAGCATGGCCCCTTTTGATAAATAAAATGTAATAAACAATTTGTCTATACTCATACCACCACCATACTTTTCCTACTGTTAGAACACACTTTAAATCTAGTAGCAAGACTCCCTCACTGGACTTTTTCGTAACATCTTAGTATTCCTAGGCATTTGTTATGCTATTTGTGACTTTCTAAGAAATTTTATTGGCACTAGCCCTGGTTATGCACGACTATAACCCTAGCTACAGGAAAGAAGGAGGTGCTAGACCCCGCGTCGGGGCCTGCCTGGGCTGCAGAGCGAGGTCCTGTCTCAGATAACAAGTAAATGAGAAGGGTGGAGTCAAGTGTTCGTGAAGCTCTGGCTTCCATCCTAGAACCAAACGGCAAAGAAAAGAAATAAACTGGAAGTTGGGCTGTAGTGTAGTGCGCGCTTGTGTGTGTTCACATGTGTGAGTACAGGCATGTGCGTAGAGGTCAGAGAACACATTGCCTCCACTCGTACAGCAAGTACCTTTACCGGCTAAGCCATCTCTCCAGCCCATTCTATTATTTTAAAGAGTTGCTATTAGAAAGATATAGAAGTTCAGCACCTTCTGATAATGTTTATGTGTCTTCTCTCCCTGGGGTACATCATTGGCTATTACTGATATCAAAGCAACCACATATTCTTAGGGGAAAACCTGCCTTAAATGTAGTAAACTTGCAACGTTTTTGTTTGTGTTGAGACAGGGGCCCATGTACTCAGGGTAGCTTTGAACTTGCTAGGTATCTCCCGAGTGCTATGATTACAGCTGTGTGCCCCTATACTCACAAGGGCCGACAACTGCAGTCAGCAATTCTCAGGTGGCTTTTTGTTCATTTATGCAATGATTTTTACTTATTATGTTTTTTTGAGTAGGGTCCCATGTAGCCCATGCTGGTTATTTTTTACTTTTTAAACTATGTAGCTGAGGCTAGCCTTGAACTCTTGATCTTTCTGCCTCTACTTCCCAAGTGCTGGGATTGATTATAGGAATGTGCCACCACTCCTGGCTTACTTTTATTTTTTTGAGATAGAGTTTCAACATTTAAATGAATGGTCAAATATGTCTATTCTTTCCTTTTATGGCTTTTTTTTTTGAGGGGGGGGAAGGAGTATCTCATGTCACCCATGCTGACCCTGAACTCAGTTTGTTCAGGATGATCCCGAACTCTGATCCTCCTGTCTCTACTTCCCAATGCTGGAATTGCAGGTGCGGACCACCATGCCCAGGCTTTTCTTTTTTTTTTATGACTTCTATGTCATGTTTAAGAAGACTTTTTTTGCTGGGCTGGGGAGGCAGAGGCAGGAGAGTCAATCTCTGTGTGTTGGAGGCCAGCTTGGTCTACACAGTGAGTTCCAGGGCAGCCAGGGCTACATCGTGAGACCCTGTCTCAAAAAAACAAAACGCAAAACAAAAAACAACAACAGCAATAACAAAAAAAGACATTTCTTCTCCAAAGCAACAAATGTTTTTTTTTTTACACTCCTGTCCAATATCTTCCTTCCTTATATTCTTTTTTCCAGCTGGCAAGCAATTATCTGAAGATCATTTATTGAAGATTTCTTTCCCACCTATTTCAAATGCAAAGTTTAATACAACTATTTTTGTTTTTGTTTTTTTCAAGACGGTTTCTCTGTGTAACTTTGCACCTTTCCTAGAACTCTCTTTGTAGACCAGGCTGGCCTCAAACTCATAGAGATCCTTCTGCCTTTGCCTCCCGAGTGCTGGGATTAAAGGCATGCGCCACCACCGCCCGGCACACAACTAATTTTTTATAGAGACATGCGCTTATTTGTGAGTTTCACTCTTCATCCTGGCACACCGCTGTTGGAGTCCCCTGTAATGGACCACCTCTTGCACTTTTTCTTGGTTATTCTTGGACGTCTTGCCTTGCATATGATTTTAGAATTATCTTGTGAAGCTCCATGAAGAAAATCCTGCTAAGATTTTAATTTGGGTTATTTTTAATTTATAGGTTAATATGAGAAGACTTGGTGTCTTGACGATACGGAAGCTTCCCACCTAGAACTGCTGTCTCTTTCCATGCGTTCACAACTTTATAATCTTCAGTAAAATTCCATAATTTTCCTCTCGTGAGTATCGTACATTCTTGATTCAGTTTATTACTAGTTATTACACAGTCTTTGTTATATGGTGAATAGACGCCTTTTAAAATTGCATTTTCAAAACCATATTTTGCCAGAATATAGGAAAGTTTTGAATATCTGGATGCATACCATGCAGCTGCCTAGAATACCAAATGTTCTTATTAGTTCTAATAGACTGCCATTGATTCTCTTAGGCCTTTCAATTAAATGATAATATAGTTTGCAAATAAAGACAGTTGCTTTCTATTTTTAGCTGTCTTTATTTGGTTGCCTACCCTCCACTGCCCAGTAGGGATGTAGGGATGGGTACTTGGTGAGATGATTTCACGGTGTCTCTCTCTGAATCTGTTGATGTGGACGGTAATACAACAGATTCCCCAGTGTTCATCTGGTAATAATTCCCGAGGTTTCCAGCCTGTAGTCATTTGGTGTTCCTTCACACCTCTGTGCCTGCCTCTTCATTTCGCCTTTGAGTTTTGACGATGCAGGCCGGAGCCAGTCAGTTTAGCCCAGCTCTCGGGACGTATTAACACGGGGAAGTAACGGGGTTGTTCCTGAGGGATATGAACAGATGAATGCTTTCCCAATAAAGGTTATATCTGCTGATCAGTCATAATGAAGGCCATTCAGCAAAGTAGGGCTTCTGCTGAGTATTCTGGCCAACAGCGCGGGGTTTTCTTGGGGAATGAGGCAGAAGTGAGCTGATTTGAAACTCCTGTTCCTTCACCCCTAAACTTAACTTCTTCCCAGCACCAAACAAGGGAAAGATATCAACCAACAATAATCCTTTTATGTGTGTATAATCCAGTTTTCGTCCCAGCAATCCGATTGTCATAATAAACATATTAGCAAAGTGCACACTCTATCAAGGTCTGTTCAAAGCACCGCACACATCATCTCCTTTTATCTCTACTGCAATCCCACAAGATGGATAGTGTTATTACACTCATTTTTCAGTGAGGAATTGAGACAGAGAGGGTTAAGCTACTTGCCCAAGGTTCCAATACGAGTGAGTGATGGAGCCCTTAGCTCCAACCCAGGCAGTCTGACCACAGAGCCTGCTATCCTGTCTGATAATGATATTATATATTATGCTCTGATGATCAGAGGGTTTTAATAGTCCCTTATGTTTGTATAATAATTATAATCCCTTTTCTGGGACTAGATTATGTGCTCTGAAAGCACTTGCAGATGTATGGACTACACCTAATTTTCAACACCAGAGTTCCTTTTTCTTGTTTTTACATTCACACCCTCAGGAGACCTGCTTCTCTGTGGGAGAAGTAAAGGCAGAGCAAGCCTAGGTCTACACTGGCGGCCTCCCTGGCAGTTTCAGAGGCCCATGGGGAGGGTGCTGGCTGAGGAGGAGGCGCAGAGCAGCCTAACATTCTAAGCAGGAAATTAAAAAGGGCACTGGCAAAGAGTGCGCATAACCTTTACAGCTCACTCCTCCCGCCTCCTGAGGGCCAGAGGGGCCAGTCTGTTTGCCTAATGAGATGTTTTCTTTCTTCCCAAGACAGTGCTGGGGGCACCAGGTGCAGAATGTAGGGTAACACTTGGCATGGGTGCCCCAAGGACACCTGGGTCCTGGTCTGTGTGCTGCATCTGACTGGTGGGGTGGTCTTTCTAAGAGCCACACCACCCGTCAATGTTACATCAGCTGCCCGCTTTGAGAGCCAGTGAGAACAGCTACCAATCTGCTCCCACCCCAGGGGGATGGGGAGATTAATGAGAGACCGTTTGTCAAGTTTGCTTTGATCCTCGCTTGGAAAGAGCATTTCAGCCCAAAGTACAAGGGAGATGATTCTTTAATAAGATCTTCAGGGTTCTCAGGCAGGCACACTCAAGTCCTATTTCTAACCCTAGGCAGCTCATTAAAACCCAGAGGCGAGTGTGCTGCTGCTGATCTGGGGCTGGGAAACCAGGATTCAGATGTTTTAGGGGTGGCTTCTTTTGCCCACCCTTGTAGAGATGAGATCAACTTCTGAAGGCCCTGGAGGAGAATTTCTGAGGACTTGAGGGGATCCCCCTGCAGACAATGGGAGCTGAGAAGGAGGGGAATGAAGGGGTACATCCTTCAGACATGACTGTTACAGGCGCAGCTACAGCCCCTTCACTGATTTTTATCATTCCTCACACACTTATGTTAACTCATCCACACACCCCAGGTATTTGGGGACCTGTCCCAGCATGCAGCAGATGCTGAATAATACTCGTCCTATGAATGAATAAGGGCCAGAGAACCCAGTCTGAACCCAAAAGCCTAGAAATAAGTATCGTCGATACATTTACGGAGTGCTTTGCTGAGTGTGTCTGTATGCTAAGTACTCTAGGCTAAATGCTTTACAAATGGCTTCTTTTAGCTTTCTCAACAATCTCATTCTGTGAATAGGATTGTTCCATGTGACATGGAAGGAAAACAACCCATTAAACAGATGGTAAGCAAGGCCAGAGTCTAAGCTCACTCAGAGGCACTACTCCATCTTTACACACTACTTCTGCCCTTCCATCAGTTTAGTACGTTTTTCTGTCCCACTTCTGGGCTTTGTATGTCCCTCACCTTGGTATCGATAGAACAGTGTGCTACAATAATGGACTCTTCCTATGCATGGCTTGATTTTTAAATAGAAAATCATAGACTATACTTTTTCTATCCAGGGCCGGGTGTTGCACACACCAAGCAAGCATTCTAGCGCTGAGCTGTTTAATAGTTCCATCTGTTCTCTTAGCTTGTCATTTTCTGTGGTCTGGCTAGAGACTCTGCTCAGTTTGGCCTGGAACTTAAGATCCTCCTGCCTCAGCCTCCCAAGCGCTGGGACTATAAGCGCATGCCACCATGCCTCTTTGCTTGTTCTTTCCTGTCTTACAAATTGTGATTTAGTCTTCTTGTCTTACAGTTCTGGCTAGGAACTCTATTACAGTATTGAACGGAAGCAGCAATAGTGAGCATTCTCCATCTTTCCTCGTTTTACAAGGAATGCTCTTATTATTTCATACTTTGTTAGTTTAAAGGCATTTGTCTCCATTTCCAGTTTACCTCCACATACACACACAGACACTGGATGTGGACGGTGCTGAGGACTGAACTTAGGACCTTGAATATGCTGGTTTCTGGTTCCCGATGTTTTATTTGAAGTTTTAACAACTACACTTATTTTTATGTACTGGTAATTTTAATCATGTTCAACATAAAGTCCAGAATCTTAAGACAGAATGAAAATGTTTGCTTTTCTAACTGACTGTAAATATCTGGGAATTCAGTGGGGGTTTTCATTTGTGTGAAGGTGAATTTTAAACTAATACAATCTCCTCATTGGCCTTAGATCAATTAAGAAGTTTTACAACTTCTATTTGGGAGGCAATGGGGTGGGGGTGCTGAGAACTAAACTCAGGCCTTAGGACACACTAGGCAAGCAGTTGCCACTAAATCACATCCCTGACAACATGCGAGATATCCTTTCATTATAATTGTGATGTTCTAGAGTTCAGTGTATTTTTTAAATTCCCAAATGTGAATTTACTTTTTTTTTTTTTTTTTTTTTTAAAGATTTATTTATTTATTATGTATACAGCATGTATGACTGCAGGCCAGAAGAGGGCACCAGATCTCATTAAAGGTGGTTGTGAGCCACCATGTGGTTGCTGGGAATTGAACTCAGGACCTCTGGAAGAACAGTCACTGCTCTTAACCTCTGAGCCATCTCTCCAGCCCCTTACTTTTTTTTTAATTTGTGTTTATTTGTTTGTGTTTGGTGGGGGGGTTGTTTTGAAAGAGTTTCACTATAACTGGCCTTACACTCAAGAGATCCTCCTCTTATGCATCTCAGGGGCTGGGATTACAGGTGCCGGGGTTACAGAAGTGTCTTACTATGCCTAGTTTGTATTTATAATTTCACCGATTGTGGAGAGAGAATGTAGTTTACACAATATTATGATAATTATCCACAGTTGCTGTGCCACCAGATCGAGAAAAGCTTTACAAACGTCTCTAACAATATGCTATACTTTATTTATACTAGGGCTGGGAATGAAGCTCCTTGGTAGAGTGCTTGTGGTCTTGGGTTTGATCCCTAGACCGAGAAAAGAAAAAGTACAAATGGATAAATTAGATAATATAAAAAACCAACTAATTGAGAATGAGACACTTTAAAAACCTGTCTGGGGTGATTGGGTGGGGGGGAGTGTGGAGTTCAATAATGAAATAGGCAGAGAAGAAATGGCATGGGAGACTGATTGAAGGAAGTGGTGTTAACACCGAAAAGCTCATTCAGAAAAATGATAGATCTTCTCCGAGTCAGGCTTAACTACTCTATGCCTCGGTTTCTCAATATGCAAATTGTTAAGTAAGATTATCTGTCTCACCAGGTTATCCTTAGGCTTGAATGAGTTCGTTTCAACCTGAAATTGAGTTCATTTACGTGCCCAACAAATATTAGGCATTGCTAGTAAAATTATATGATACAGCATCTCCCCATGACGCACAGAACCAATAAGTTCAATAAACTAGTTTAAGTTCTTTGGCACAGACCAGGCTCTCTACCTTTTAAATGTCACGTCAGTAGTTTAACGCTTAAAAAAAAAAAAAATCGATCTTCCTGGTATAACACAGACCTGGTTTTCCTTCATTCCTTTCCTGTCTGGTTCACAACAGTATTTACTGGTTGCCTCGTAATCAAGTTGCAGCAAACCCCCACTCCCGCTCCACGCCCCCCCCCAACCCCACCCCCACCCCCGGCGCACACGGCTGTGTAATTCACTCTGACAAGACGTGTGGAGAGGAGCGTGGCTACCCCATTCTCTTCCGCAGGGCGTCCGAGCTCCCCAGTTCTGGCAGAAAACCCAATCCCACCTCGCGCTCGAGGAGGGGTAGCTGCTACAGAACCGAGTGCATCTTTCAAAGGACCCGTGTACATGAGCAGGCCCAGTATGGGTCCCAGGTCGTGGACGCAGGGGTCGCGATCTGCTGTACATCCGATGTACAGGAAGGGCCCTCCGACTCGTCCCTGACCTTCCCAAACCAGCGCCGGTTCAGCCGGCGGCAGCCCGGCCCGCGCGTCCGAGACCTCCGCACCGAGCCCACGGGGCCGTCCCCACCGCGGGTCAAAGCTTACCTTTCGTCGGTTCCCGCCGCTGGTGTCCCTCATGCGTCCCTCCGCCACAGACCGGAGCCCTCGGACCACGGATTGAGCTTCCCCGCACCCTCTTCAACCAAACCAACCTCCTTCCGGCGCGTTCAAATTAGGCGGTCCGCTCATCCGCGCTTCCCATTGGTCACCGCCGAGCTCGCTGATTGGCTGTTTCCTAAGAAACAAAGACAGCCCGAGGTGCGCCTGCGCACTTGTTCTCTTGCTTGCTGGAGGCTGTTTGGCAGAGACTGGACTGACCAGAGTTACCGCCAGAAACCAGTCCCTAGCTGTAATACGAGGGACCCTGTCTCTGTCATCTGTGTGCCGAGCTCAGCATCGGTTACAGCGATTCGACAGGATTTCTAATCTGCTGCTGTGGCCTAAATGGGCTTCCTCCTATCTGTAGTGGCGGTTCCTTTAATCACTTCTGGGCAAAGGTAGGAGGATCTGTGTGAGTTCGAAGCCAGCCCGGTCTACATAGCAAGTTCCAGGCCAGCCAGGGCTAAAAAATGAGACCTCTACTTGCTCTCTATTTTCAGTAATCTTGGTCTGTCCTCCCTGTGGCATTTGTGTAGGTCTGGGACATATAAGGAAGGTAAAGTTTCCTCCACCACAGCTGTCCACAGGTTAGTAGAATCAGTATTTAATAACTGGTTGACGTGACTCAAACTCTTTATTCCCCTAACTGGACCCAAAACGATAGAACAGCACTTAATTCAGTGAGGACAAAACAAGAAAATCGAGTGAAGGTGCCATTACTACACAGCAACACAAACACTAAGGAATCGGTTGTAGCCGGGCGGTGGTGGCCCGTGCCTGTAATCCCAGCACTCGGGAGGCAGAGCCAGGTGGATCTCTGTGAGTTGGAGGCCAGCCTTGTCTACAGAGCTAGTCCAGGACAGGCTCCAAAGCTACAGAGAAACCCTGTCTCGAAAAACCAAAAAAAAAAAGAGCAGGTTGTTTAAGGATAGTTTTTTCTGGTTAAGGATTGTCCTCCCTTAACCAGATTTGTCTGTACAGAGGTGTGAGGGTATCATGGAGGGTTTAGGACCTTCAAGGCCATTAAGAGAACAAGCACCAAGTCTGGCATTTTTTTTTTTTTTTTTTACTCCCCCTCATTCCTCCCACCCCCGGAGCTGAGGACCAAATTCAGGGCCTTTGCTCTACCACTGAGCTAAATCCCCAACCCCATAAGTAAAAAATTAAAAAAAACATAATGTGAGCAACATACCTTGTAGACGTTCAGTGAAATGGTGCTAGGTGTTCTCAAATTCGTTCAATGATTTGTTATGACAGCCAGGCTCAGAGAATACAGAGATAAGTGATAACATGGAGCTCACAATCTGTAGGCGGAAATTAGATATTTATCAGGGGTGGGGATTGTGGTCCATGCTAAGGCAGAAGAGGCGGAATGTTACAAGTTCAAAGCCAGCTTCATATACATAGTGCTAGGCCAGCCTGAACTATAGAGTGAGCCCCTGGAAAGGGGTGGGAAAGAAGAAGAAGAAAGAGGTGGGGAAGAGGAGAATTAAGCGCTAACAATAATGTAGGATGATATAGGCTATAGTAAGAACATGGGCTTGAGGGATGGCTCAGCGGTTAAGAGCACTGGCTGTTCTTCCAGAGGTCCTGAGTTCAATTCCCAGCAACCACATGGTGGCTCACAACCATCTATAATGAAATCTGGTGCCCTCTTCTGGCCTGCAGGTGTATATGCAGACAGAACACTGTATACATAATAAATAAATAAATAAATAAATCTTTAAAAAAAAAAAAAAAAAAAAAAAAGAACATGCTGGGCAGCCAGACAGTGGTGGTACACGCCTTTAATCCCAGCACTCGGGAGGCAGAGCCAGGTGGATCTCTGTGAGTTTGAGGCCAGCCTGGTCTACAGAGCGAGATCTACATGAGGACAGCAAAGGCTACACAGAGAAAAAAAAAAAAAAAAAAAAAAAAAACATACTGGGCAATGGTGGCTATGTTAGCTGAGGTACAAAGAGAGGTGAGGGGATAGTCTGGCAAAGTGTCTGTTTCTTTGGATCTCAGAAGCCAAGATAAGAGAATTTTTTTGGTAAGAAGATCAGTTGACCTACAATTAGCCCAATAAGAATTTCAAGGCCTAGGGGCTGAAGAGATGGTTCAGTGGTTAAGAACACTTCCTGCTCCTCTAGAGGACCTGAGTTGGGTTCAGAGCACTCATTTTGCAGGGCTCACCACTGCCTCTAACTCCAGCTCCAGGGGCTCTGACACCCTCTTCTGGGCTCTGCAAGCATCATCTACATATGCATGCACATACCCACTCACAGACAAATACATGTACACATAATTTTTTAAAAAATCCTTAAAAAAAGAATTTCAGTTGGGCATGGTGGGGCATACCTTTAATCCCAGCACTCAGGAAGGCAGAGAGGCAGGTGGATCTCTCTCTGTGAGTTTGAGGGCAGCCTAGTCTACAGAGCTAGTTCCAGGACAGTCAGGACTACACAGAGAAACCCTCTCTCAAACCACACCCCATCCAAAAAAAAAAAGAATTTTAACTGGGCATGGTGGTACATGATTTTTTTTTTTTTTTTTTTTTTTTGGTTTTTCAAGACAGGGTTTCTCTGTGTAGCTTTGCGCCTTTTTCCTGGAACTCACTTGGCAGCCCAGGCTGGCCTCGAACTCACAGAGATCCACCTGGCTCTGCCTCCCGAGTGCTGGGATTAAAGGCATGCGCCACCACTGCCCGGCTAGTGGTACATGATTTTAATCCCAGCACTCAGGAGGCAGGAGGATCACTATACGTTTGAGGCCAACCTGGTCTCCATATTGAGCTTCAAGATAGCCAGGATAACATACACCCTGTCTCAAGAAACAAAACACAACACAAGGGTTTTAAGGCTTAGGGTTGAACATGTAGCTGAATGGTAGAGTGCTTCCTTAGCAGGCCATGTATCTGATCCCCAACACTGTAAACTATATATGTGGGTACCCACAAACTCAAGGCAGGGCTGGCATGGTGGTTCAGTGGTAAAAGCTGCTAAGTTGATGATGGAGTTTAATCCCTAGAATTCCTTATGTTGTCAATGCCTTCCAAATGCCTGTTGTGGTGGGCATAAAGTAATGTGGGGATAATACATAGTGAATGAATGAATGAATGAATGAATGAATAAATAAATAGACCCTAAACCCGAAGACTGTGTGCAGTTTTAGCCTCTGTCTTCTGGTCTACATCTGTGGGGTGTACACACATCTTACTCCCTGTGACTGCTGAAATAGCCAGCCCTAGGTGGTTAGGGGATGCAGATGAGAAACGCATCTGGACACTCTTTGTTTTTAAATTCCAGGGCTCAAAACCGGGACCTGGCCATGCCAAGCAGACACTGTACAACCAAGACACATCCCTTGTCTGTTTAGTTTATACATCCTTCGCACCAAGGTCTGCCATTAGATGCTTCAGAAGTAGACTAATTTGGGGGGCTGGAGAGATACTGGGTGATCTTCCAGAAGACCCAAATCCAATTCCTAGTACCCATATGGCCACTCACCATGGTCTGTAACTCCAATCCCAAGGACTCTGACACCCTCTTCTGGCCTCCACGGACACCAGGCATGCATGTGGTACACAGACATCCATGCAGACAAAACACCCATAACACTAAATAAATAAATAAGTATAATTTTTAAAATAGAAATAGACTAATTTGAAAAGGTCCTTGAATCATTCCGTTATTCATTCATCTATTTATTAGTAATACTGGGAATGAAGCCCAGAGTCTCACGCACACTAGGGCAAGTGGTCTCCCATTGAGCTATAGCCCTAGCCCTCTGTTTTAATTTTTATTTTGAGACAGGGTCTCACTGAGTTGCTCAAGCTGCCCTTGAACTCACTATCCTCCTGGTTGACCTTGAACTCAAAATCTGCCTCAGCCTGACAAGTGGCTGGGCTTACAGGCCTGTACCATCAGGCCCAGCTTTAAGACATCATTCCTACCATCTTAAACCCAGTCTAACCTAGTCCAGAGGCCAAGCATCGTGAGGGCTAAAGAGTCCATTTGCTGTATCATGGAGGAGTCCTTAAGCGGCCTTGACTTGGACGGCTTCAGAGGAACGGCAGCTTCTAGATCAGGATGGGACAAAGGAAAGTAGCAACCGCTCTGAGGACATTTAATTCTCAAGGGAAGAGAGAGATAGGAAGTAGTGAGAGGAGAGGGATGGGGTCGAAGGAAAGGCTTAAAATACGATGGAAAGGCGCTAATGAAGTATGAGCCGTTGAAGATTAATACAGAAACGAGATTATCAGGGCTGGGGAGATGACTCGGCCAGTAAAGTGTTTGCCATGCAAGCGTGGGTCCCTGAGTTTCATTCCCAGCACCCGCGTAAAAAGCTGAGCATGGGGCATGCACTTGTAATCCCGGTACTGGGGAAGTGGGGACAGGTGGACCCTGGAAGCTCACTGGTCAGTTATCCTAGCCTAATGAGAAATTCCCAGCCCCTGGTGAGCAACCAGATCTAAAAACAAAACAAAACAAAACAAAACCAAAAAAACAAAACAAAACAAAACAAAAAAACAAAGTAGGGGCCAGGTATAGTAGTGCACACCTTTAATCCCAGCAGAGGCAGAGATGGATCTCTGTTCTCTGCCAGCTTGGTCTAGAGAGTTCAGAGCCAGCCAGTCTATCTATCTATCTGTCTGTCTGTCTGTCTGTCTGTCTATCTGTCTATCTGTCTATCTATTTATTTCAGAGATATTGCTTTGGTAGTTAACACCTGTGGAAGAGAATGGTGCAGAATGGAGCAAAGAGAGAAATTGTGCTGAGCTCTCTGAAGATAGGAAGATACTTCAGAGTGCTCCTTTGTAGGGGCAGGAGGACTGAGCAGGGAGCCGAGGCCTCAACACCCTTGGCAAAATCAGATGTGGGAGCAAGTTATGAAGAGACAAGGGTAAGACAAGCGAGCAAGGCACTCACATTGGCAGAGGTAAATCCCCCAGGAGAGGATCAGCTGAACATGATCTGCTGGCAGCACTTCCAGCAGTCCGGGGAACAGATCCTTCCACCCTGAAGGACACCTGGGTGGTGCCTCACAGTGCCCATCCAACCATCACGGAGGAGAAGGGGGGAGTTTAAGGAGGGCAAGAGATGTTTGAGATAGCTAACCTTATGGCAGAATGGTTCTTATGTGGCTGGCACAGTGTCATGTACTAAAGCAAACATTGTCCCCTATGGAAAAGCCCGAGTCTGGCTCTGGAGACAGGTGACTACTGGAAGGCTTCAGGGAGGAGCAGGCAATGGACCTGGGCTTTGAATAGCGAACAGGTATTCCTCAGGCAGCTGCAGTAGCCAAGGGTCCTCACAGATCCCTCTCTACAGCTCTCATGCCCTTGGTAGTGTTCCTGTCCAGGCTGGAGCTTCTTGTTTAGGGACCTAAGGGACTTTTACCTTGGGGACCCGGGGAGAAGCCTTCAGATTTACCCTTCCCCAGCTGGAAGGAGGCATCACAGAAGGCATGCTGGGTGACTAAGGGGAGGGAGAGCTGCTCAGCCTGGAATGGAAGAAGAAACACTGTCACCCCAAAAGTACAGCTACAGCAACAATTCCGGTCCCAGATTTCAGAGACCAGCATCCTTGTAAAACAAGAATAAGAACAAAGCAGCAGGGCGATGGTGGCGCATGCCTTTAACCCCAGCACTCGGGAGGCAGAGGCAGGTGGATTTCTGTGAGTTCGAGGCCAGCCTGGTCTACAGAGCGAGATCCAGGACAGGCACCAAAACTACACGGA
Organism: Peromyscus eremicus; assembly: GCF_949786415.1. Classification (NCBI taxonomy): domain Eukaryota; kingdom Metazoa; phylum Chordata; class Mammalia; order Rodentia; family Cricetidae; genus Peromyscus; species Peromyscus eremicus. The sequence goes on from NC_081423.1 coordinate 85,207,714, forward strand.
GAAACCCTGTCCCGAAAAACCAAAAAAAACAAAAAACAAGAATAAGAACAAAGCAAGCCCCACACAGTGTAGCTGCCTCAGAGCAACTCCTGCTCACAGCTGGAGGAGCTTCCCTTGCCCTCACAGGCCACCATGCTGTGGGTGTCTCTGTACTGTCCCCACAGGTATTTTCAATCTCTAGTGCTCTGTTCTCAACCTTCTGATGCTGGGACCCTTTAATACAGTTCCTCGTGTTGTGGTGAGCCCCAGTCATAAAATTATGTTTGTTGCTACTTCATAACTGTAGTTTTGCTACTGTTATGAATCATAAGGTAAATGTCTGTTTTCCAATGGTCTTGGGCGACCCCTGTGTAAAGACCGTTGACCCCTCAAAGGGGCTGTGACCCACAGGTTGGGAACCACTGCTCTAGAAGCTCTTGTCCAGCTCTGAGCAAAGGGCTTGTCTATAGGTAGGTGTTCAGCACTCTTTGCTGAAGTGAACAGAGGAAATCCAGACAGGAACATATGGAGGCCTCGGGGTATCCTTGTACTCATCCCAGTTTGCAAGCCACAGAGCAGAAGGGTGGGAGAGTCCAGAATGGAGACTGAAGAATACATTCTGAATACTTAGCTCTACCTCCTGCATCCCCCTTACTAGATCCTCCCCTTAGAGTCCCACACTCACTTGGTTGTTACCAGGCTAGAAAACGACCCAGGTATCATCACCTTTTAGGGAGCATCATATTAATCCCAGGCACTGACGTACAAAGAACAGTAAATCTCAGGGCTCAGGGGACTTGGATTACAGCAATAACAACACATATACATTTTTCTTTATAACTTACAAAATAGGGTCTCATTCACTTCCTCACGACAGCCTTTCAAGTAGATTTTGTTATCCAGCCCCACTTTGTCGGTGAGGAAACACAGGCTCAGAGAAATGAAATGTCTTCTCCTAGACCATCTAACGTGGTCGGGACTTGAACCGAGTCTTTTGTCTCCCTCCACTCCTGTTTATCCTCTAGGTCCTGTGATCTCTCGTTCTCGCGCTGCCCTGGGCAGCCTTTTCTGGGCCTCTGTTTCTCCGGCTGTGGAATGGAAGCCCCCCATTCTGTGGCTTTGATTCTCAGTTTCAGCACATGAGACAATTGGGTGGCATGTGGAGGATGCCTGGGGTGGGAGAGTCCTCTGGTCCCTTTTCTCTTTCAGCCACTAGCTGCTATTTCTCAGTAACCCTTCCAGTCCCTTCCTGTTCCAAACACGTGTAGACTTTTCACTTCCACTTTATTATCACCTCATTTGTAGAATTTTAAGGTTTGTTACCTGGGAGCTAGGAACTCACACCTCCAATTCTGTTTTTCATATATATACCTTCATCACGTGTGAAAAAAAGTCTTATTAACAGCATCTAACCTGTCACAGCTTCGTCTGGGGGGCATCTAGATCAAGAAATGCAGACAGCACCCGGGCAGGGCAAACAGCATGGCTGGCCACAGTCGGGGAGCCTCTGGACTCCTGAAATTTGCTCTTGGCCTTTGAGGGTCCCGGGGCTGTCATGGTCAGGAGAACTCCAACCAGGGTTAGAGCTGCTTTGAGTAGTGGGCCACCTTCTCTGGGTCTATAGTTCCTGCCTCTTCCCTTGCACCCCCAAACTCCTCCCCGAACAGCTCCTGTGCCTGCCCAGCTCCCCAACCTCCTGGACACTTGTCCAGGATTGATTGTCTGGGCAGCTCCCCCTCTGAGCAGTAAATGAAATATTGGTTACCAGGAGTGAGGCAGGAGCCAATTAACCCCTAGACCTCGACATGGCAGATGTGTTTGTAGGAAGCTGAAGTGGAGAGCCGAGTGCACCTGCCTGGCCTTCCTGCAAAGTCATCCAATTAGGGCAGCCCCCGGCAGTGGGCCCCGCTGCCCCCTCTGGACCCAATAACCCCAGAAACCAGGGTGACACCAGCACCTACAGCTGGCAGCTGCCTGGTTATAGAATGGCCTGTCATTCCTGGATGAGTGAACTCCGGGCATACCTCCATCCTCACTCTCCTCCTGACTGGGACATTCTTCCTTAATTAATCACGCACCTTTCTAAAGGGGAGGGGTAACCTGGGGAGAGTTCTTGCTTCCATTCTCCAGAGTGGACTCACATCCTGCCTGTCCAGACTTCTTCCACCTCCCACCCAGCTCTACCCCTGGAATATCCCTGTACCTAAAAACCCCTGACTGACGGCTGAGGGGGAGATGCACAGAGAACTCCGAACTTCAAAGGAGGCAGTCTTGTCTTCAAGGATACCCCAGCTCACAGG